>NW_026647448.1:0-73489 GCF_950295315.1 Erinaceus europaeus | reverse complement strand
GGTGGATGGCTAAATAGATGTATGGGTGGATGGATGGATAGATGGGTATATAGATGGATGGATGGATGGGTGAATAGATGCATGGATAGCTGGGTATATGGATGGCTGGGTAGATGCATGGTGAATGGATGGATAGATAGGTAGATGGATGGATGGATGCATATATGGGTATATGGATGGATGGATGGATGGATAGGTAGATTGGTGGATGGATGGATATATGGATGGATGGTTACATAATGGTGGAGTTGGTTAACAGGTGGGTGGATGGGTTAATAGATGGACTGGTAGGTGGATGGATGATGGGTGGATGGATGGATAAGACGATGGATGGATAGATAAGTACTTGTATGGTGGGAAATGGATGGATGATGGGTGATTGGATGGATGAATAGATGAACAAGTGTTTGGAAGGATGGATGGGTAGATTGTTGGATGGGTAGATGGTTGTATGGATGGATGAATGGTTGAATAGATGAATGGAAGGTCAGGGATGGATGATAGATGAATGGTTGGACATATGGATGGGTGGATGGATGGATAGATAGGTAGATGGGTGGATAGATGGATATATGGATGAATGGATGGTTGGATGGATGGTTACATAATGGTTGGGTTTATTATCAGGTCTATGGATGGGTTAATATGTGGACTGGTGGATGGATGGATAAAAATATGGATGGTTAAAAAAAGATTGATGGTTGGATAGATAAGTACTTTTATGGTGGGGAATGATAGGTGGTTGGATGGATGAATAGATGAACAAGTGTTTGGATGGATGGATGGATGGATGGATGGGTGTATGGATAGGAAGATGCTTGGATGGATGGGTGGCTAGATGGATGGATAGGCAGATGAAAGGATGGATGGATGGATAGATGGGAAGATGCTTGGATGGATGGGTGGCTAGATGGATGGATGGGTAGATGGAAGGATGGATGGATAGATGGGAAGATGCTTGGATGGATGGATGGATGGATGGATGGATGGATGGATGGATGGATGGATAGATAGATAGGTACATGGAAGGATGGATGGATAGATGGGAAGATGCTTGTATGGATGGGTGGCTAGATGGATGGAAGGATGGATGGATAGATGGGAAGATGCTTGGATGGATGGATGGATGGATGGATGGGCAGATGAAAGAATGGATGGATAGATGGGAAGATGCTTGGATGGATGGGTGGCTAGATGGATGGATGGGTAGATGGAAGGATGGATGGATAGATGTGAAGATGCTTGGATGGATGGATGGATGGATGGATGGATGGATGGATGGATGGATGGAAGGATGGATGGATGGATAGATGGGTACATGGAAGGATGGATGGATAGATGGGAAGATGCTTGGATGGATGAGTGGCTAGATGGATGGATGGGCAGATGAAAGGATGGATGGATGGATAGATAGATGGGAAGATGCTTGGATGGATGGGTGGCTAGTTGGATGGATGGGTAGATGGAAGGATGGATGGACAGATGGGAAGATGCTTGGATGGATGGATGGATGGATGGATGGATGGATGGATGGATGGATGGATGGATGGATGGATGGATAGATGGATGGATGGGCAGATGAAAGGATGGATAGATGGGAAGATGCTTGGATGGATGGGTGGCTAGATGGATGGAAGGATGGATGGATAGATGGGAAGAGGCTTGGACGGATGGGTGGCTAGATGGACGAATGGGTAGATAGAAGGATGGATGGGTGGGTGGGAGGGTGGGAGTCAGTGTGGACTCATGGAATTGTGATTGGTCCTGACTCAAATTACCCTTTGTCCTCAGTGCCTTCAGGACCCATCCTCTGAGGGATTCAGATACCATGAGAAGTCATAACTTCTTTTTTCTTTCCTTTTCTCCTTTCCTTTTACCCCTCTCTTCCTGTCTATCTTTTCCCTCTTCTATCTACCTATTTATTGGACCTAACTTGAGAGGGAAGGAGGAGAAAGAGACGGAGAGACAGACCCCTGCAGCCCTGCTCCACCCCTCAGGAAGCTTCCCCCCTGCATGTGGCGACTGGAGGCTCGAACCTGGGTCCTTGTGCCTGGGAACAGGTGCACTCAGCCAGGTGAGCCCCCAATGGCTTCAATCATGAGCGATCTTTCTTTAAAAGATCCCGTTTTTGAGCTTTCTCTCGTTCCCATCATTCCAGTGAGAAATATCTCCCCCCCCCTGCCCTGCCACGAAAGGAGAACTATTACATTTTAATTCTGGAGTTTAATTAGGTCGCAAATTAATTTTATTTACACCCCTACCCCTCCCAGTCCTTTCTCCCCACGCTCACAGCTTGGCGTTGGAGGGCCGGGAACACGGGTGCGATTCTGTTTCCTCAGGTCCCCGTGCATTTTATTCATCAGTCTTCACACGGTCTTCATGATTGCAATTGAGGGTGTTGGAGAAATTCATCCTCCCTTTGCCCTTCTGTGGATGCTCTGTCCTCTCGAATCACCGCCTCTGTCCTCGGACCACGATGCTTCCAGCAGAAGAAGAATTTCTTGGTCTGGAAAAACAGAAATAGATTCCGTCTGGCTTTCGCTCAGCTCTGTGTGGAGCATAGACGGTGCTTGAGAAAGAGATGTAGAGGCTGAGCATCTGCCTGCAGGAAACCCATGTCTCTCCCCGATAATAATAACAACAACAACAACAATAATAATAATAATGGTTCTGCACACTGACTCTCCTGCCTGAGGCTCTGAGGCCCCAGGTTCCATCCTCAGCACCACCAGCAGCCAGGGCTCAGCAGGGCTCTGAGAAATAATAATAATAATAATAATAATCATGGTTCTGCACACAGACTCTCCTGCCTGAGGCTCTGAGGCCCCAGGTTCCATCCCCAGCACCACCAGCAGCCAGGGCTCAGCAAGGCTCTCTGGTCTATCTGTCCATCTGTCTAGCTCATTAAAAATAAATCAAATATATATTTTTTTATTTTTTTAATTTATTTTTTATTTAAGAAAGGATAAATTAACAAAACCATAGGGTAGAAGGGGTACAACTCCACACAATTCCCACCACCCAATCTCCGTATCCCACCCCCTCCCCTGATAGCTTTCCCATTCTCTATCCCTCTGGGAGCATGGACCCAGGGTCATTGTGGGTTATAGAAAGTGGAAGGTCTGGCTTCTGTAATTGCTTCCCCGCTGAACATGGGCATTGACTGGTCGGTCCATACTCCCAGCCTGTCTCTCTCTTTCCCTAGGAGGGTGGGTCTCTGGGGAAGCTGAGCTCCAGGACACATTGGTGGGGTCTTCAGTCCAGGGAAGCCTGGCAGGCATCCTGGTGGCATCTGGAACCTGGTGACTGAAAAGAGAGTTAACATACAAAGCCAAACAAATTGTTGAGCAATCATGGACCCAAAGCTTGGAATAGTGGAGAGGAAGTGTTAGGGGGGTACTCACTGCAAACTCTAGTGTACTTCTGCTTTCAGGTATATATTTTGCAGTAGTTTATGGATACGTGTGAGCATATGCTCTCTCTCACAGAAACTGGTGTATATCTAGGTTTTGGGACTTTGTTAGAAAGTGAACCACCTGGGATGGAATTAGAGTGTACTATGAAAGGAAAGGTCTCACCCGAGTGATGAAGCTGAAGGGTTGTCATTCCACACGTGAAGTCTCTGGACACAGTCTGAAGTGAAGCATGTTGAGGTGGCCATCGTTGCGTTGGTTAGGTTGTGATCGGCAGTTGCAATATTATTTGGTATGGATTGGGAGAGGCATACGGGATAGTGGGCCCTATCCAAGGGTTCCAGGACTGGGGGAAGTAGGGGCTCTATAGTGGAGATGTGAGGTTCCTGCTGTCGTAGGGTTCAAAAAGACAATCGATAGTTATTGTTATCATCACATTATTTGGTGATTGGGTTAACTTTGAAAAGTCCTTTTGTTAGGGTTTGCTGTATAGTACCCAGTATCTTGTAAATAGCTGTGCCACTGGTCGCCTCACGTCTGCTTGGTCTAGGCTTTTGAGAGAGTCCGCATATCAAATACACAGCCTATATATTAAGAAGACTCCATCTGTGTTTTAAAAACTTCGAGACATACAATTAATTTTCCCCCTCTCATATTAATTAACTAGTGATTTATATGTCTACATTTTACTAGGAGTGTACATAAACACCATTCCCACCACCAAAAGACTGTGTCCCATCCCTCCCACCCACCCACGCCCCCCACTGGCCCAGGAAGCTGCATGTTTAAACGAAGTCAAGTGTGGAGTTGCATTCTGAGCTATGGGAACCAGTCATGCTTTGCTCTGTGGGCTCCTTGGCAGTTGTAAAAACATTTATTCTGTATACTTTTGCCTCAAATACCGTCGGACAGATTTGAAGACATAAACTGTCTTTGTTCTTAAGTGTCCGTGGAAGCAATCTCATTGCACCTGCTTCTTCTAAGTGGAAATGGAGTTATTTTAATTGCCTTTTTTTTTTTAATTCTTTTTTCTTTCTGACTTCATTTTCCACCCCTGTCTAGTCTGCGCTTGTCAAAGATTCTCTTTACCTCCTGGGTTATTATTTGTCGAGTCCCAAGGCCTTTTGGGGAATCAATATTCAATCATGCACCTGACACCTCCATTCCTGGCTAGAGGGTCTTACAATTCTCTCTCCGCTTTTCTAGAATATTAAACACCGAGTCCTAAACGTGGCTGGACACGCCGTAATTACAAAGTTTCAGGAGACCTTTGGAAAAGCCTGGAATCTCCTCTGCCGAACTTCACAGTATCTTGAGTGAACTGATGTTTTGTTTTCAGGGGCCGAGCCTGCTCCCAGGCACAAGGACCCGGGTTCAAGCCCCTGGTCCCCACCTGAAGGGGAGAAACTTCAGGAGTGGTGGAGCAGGGCTGCAGGGGTCTCTGTGTCTCTCAACTAAAGAATGGAATGGAATGGAATATGATAGCATGAATACGATAGAATAAAATAGAATATGCTAGAATGGAATAGCATAGGATGGAATGGAATGGAATGGAATATGATAGAATAGAACAGAACAAAATAGAATAGAATAGAATATGCTAGAATGGGGGAGTCGGGCTGTAGCGCAGTGGGATAAGCGCAGGTGGCGCAAAGCACAAGGATCGGCATAAGGATCTGGGTTCGAACCCTGGCTCCCCACCTGCAGGGGAGTCGCTTCACAGGTGGTGAAGCAGGTTTGCAGGTGTCTGTCTTTCTCTCCTCCTCTCTGTCTTCCCCTCCTCTCTCCATTTCTCTCTGTCCTATCCAACAACGACAACAACAATAATAACTACAACAATAAAACAACAAGGGCAACAAAAGGGAATAAATCAATAAAATCAGAAAAAAAAGAATATGCTAGAATGGAATGGAATAGGATGGAATGGAATGGAATGGAATGGAATGGAATGGAATAGGATGGAATGGAATGGAATGGAATGGAATGGAATGGAATGGAATGGAATGGAATGGAATGGAATGGAATGGAATGGAATGGAATGGAATGGAATGGAATGGAATGGTACAGAATCTGCTAGAATGGAATAGAATCAGGTGAACAGTCTAGAATAGGATAGAAGGGGCCAGGTGGGGGCTCATCTGGCTGAGTGCACCTGTTCCCAGGCATAAGGACCCAGGTTCAAGCCCCTGGTCCCCACCTGCAGGGGGGAAGCATCACAAACGATGGAGCAGGACTGCAGGGGTCTCTCTGTCTCTTCCCCTCTCAACTTTTCTGTCTCTATCCATTTATATATATATGAGGGACGGGGTACATAGCATCATGGTTCTGCAAACAGATTCTCATGCCAAGATTCCGAAGTCCCAGGTTCAATGCCCTGCACCACCAGCAACCGGGGCTCAGCAAGGCTCCAGTAAAAAAAAAAAAAAAAGAAAAAAGAAATAGAGTGCAAATAAAAGAAAGAAAGAAGAAATCCAATGCCCCTGGCCTCTTCATCAATTGTCCGGGTGAGAGTTTGATTGGCAGGGGTCGCCTCTGTGGCAATCACACAAATAAATAAATATCTGAGTCCAAGTGGTTGGTTCCACGGGCCCCGGAATCCTGTCTTTGGAATTTCGTTCTGTCCCCTGGGTGCAAAGGGAGCTGCCTTGGTTTGGTTGTTGGGAGAACCCCAGCTTCCTTCCCAGACGCAGCCGGCTTTGTGTCTCATCAAAAGGGTCGGCCAAGGGGAAAATGAACATCAAAAAAGAAAAAGAGGACGGGAGGGACCCTGCGTTCTCTGCATCCCACTCTGAGCGCCCCAGGGAGAGGATCTGAGACAAAGGTGCTTTTCATTCAGCCGGGCGGGCGGTTCTCTTCCCACAACTGAACACTAGAAAGCAAATATTCAAGAAGAAGGCCCCTCTCCTGAACGTGGATTTTTTCTTTTCTCTCTCTTCAAAATACGCTTTTCTATGTCTTTATTTCTGTGCACAAAAAAAAATGTATCTAATAAATTTTACTGAAGTGAATACACCTGCATACTTATTTCTGTGGAGAATTTTATAGAATAGATTTTAATAAATTTAAAAACTATTTCTAAATATATTTTTGAAAGATATTATTTTTTAAAATGCACCTTCATATTCATTTATTTCTGTTAAAGATTTATATAATAAATTTTAACAAATTTAATACAGCTTCATATTTATTTCTGTTAAAAATAAATATAAAATTATATATAACATTTATATAACAAATTTAATACGCCTGCATACTTATATTTCTATGGAAAATTTTATAAAATAAATAAATTTTAAAAATATTTCTATATATTTTTGAAAAATATTATTTTTCAAAATACACCTTCATATTTATTACTGTTAAAGATTTATTTAACAAATTTAATACAGCTTTATTTATTTCTGTTAAAAGTATAAAATTATATAAAATTTATATAATAAATTTAATACACCTTCATACTTATTTCTGTTGAAATTTTTATATAATAGATTTTAATAAATTTAATACACCTTCATATTTATTTCTGTGAAAAAAATTATAGAATAAATTTAATACACCATCATATTTATTTCTGTTGAAATTTTTATATAATAGGTTCTAATAAATTTAATACACCGTCATATGTGTTTATTACTTTTTAAAAATATTTTATTTATTTATTAATGGGAAAGATAGGAGAGAGAGAAAGAACCAGACATCACTCTGGTACATGTGCTGCTGGGGATTGAACTTGGGACCTCATGCTTGAGAGTCTAGTGCCTTAGCCACTGTGCCACCTCCCGTACCACAATATATGTATTTATTTCTGTTAAAAAAATGTATATAATAAATTTTAATAAATTTAATACACCTTCACATTTACTTAGTTCTGCTAAAATTTATATAATAAATTTTAATAAATTTAATACACCATACTTATTTCTGTTAAATCTATTTTTAAATCTAAATTTAAACACCATTCCCACCACCAAAAGACTGTGTCTGTTGAAAATTTTATGTAATAGATCTTAATAAATTCAATACACCTTCATATTTATTTCTGTTAAAAATTTATGTAATAAATTTTAACAAATTTAATACACCTTCATATTTATTCCTGTTAAGATTTATATAATAAATTTCAATAAATGTAATACACCTTCATACTTATTTCTGTTGAAATTTTTATATAATAGATCTTAATTTAATACACCTTCATATTTATTTCTGTTAAAAATTTGTATACTAAATTTTAACAAATTTAATAATTTATTAAATATAGATATATAAAATGACAAGATCACAGGGGTCTAATCCTACCCTGTTCCCACCCCCAGAAGCCCATGTCCCCATCTCCTCCATTGGAAACTGCAATGGTTCTCCCAAGCTCACACACATGGGCCGACCAAGATCCTTATGCCCGTCCCTGTGCTTTGTGCCACGTGCGCTTAACCCGCTGCGCTACCACCCGACTACCTATTAACCTATTTTCATTCAGTCTTAAAAACTCAGCTTCCACAAGGTTCCAACACCAAGGGCATATATACTTCAGTCCAATATATATACATAAAATAAAACCCCATAAATAATTAAATATACAATATATAAAACATCTATGAATATAAATTTATATTATACATTATATATCATATATTGTATTCTATATTATACATTGTATATCGTATAATATACGTCATATATTATATATTATATAATGACAATATTACTACTACTAATATAATATACTATATATTACACATTAAATATTATATATTATATGATATGTATTATATTATACATAATAATATTACTAATAAAATTATACTATATAGTATATTATATATTATACATTATACATTATATATTATATTATATATAATAATATTGTGTATTATATAATATACTATATAATATATCACATAATATTGCATATGATGTTATATATAATGTAATATTATATAATGTATATATAATATTGTATATATAATATATAATGTATAATATATAATATATATAATATTGTTATAATGTAATGTTATATATAATAATATTACTAATAACAGGATATATATTATATATTATGTCATACTAATATTATATATTATATTCTACACCATATATTATATACCATCCATTATAGAATATACCACATATTATATATTATAAATCATAAACTACATATTATAGAAATATATCTAAAACACAAACTCCAGCATGCAGCTAATATCTCTCGCCTTTATCCCGACTTTTCTCTAAGCACCCAGGGTCCCAGTAGAGGTGTTTAGAAGGCGTCCGCCTCTTGAAAATCGGCATCTATTTCTCGTCTTCCTCTATGGTGAATGCCCACCTTCATCTGCTTAATTTTCCTGCCCAAAAGGCCTGGCGCTGACAGGAGGGGAGGAAGGTGATTTCTCTGAAGGCACAGGACAGATATCAGCAAGGTTTTGAGGGGCAATGGAACCCGGGGCCAGTGGGGTTGGAGTAGGGTGTCGGATGCAGATACACCTTGTAAATATTAATGAGAAAAGAAAAAAAAAAGAAAACAAAAAAACCCTCTGGCCTGCGGGCTTGCATAGAGACATTCTTCTCTCTCTCCCTCCCTTCCTGCAGCTGGAGACACGGTTTGCTTTGGAGACAGTAGCTTCCAGGTCTGGGAGGAGGAGAGACAGGGGTGGGAGAATGGACGGATGGGACTGAACCAGAAACCCCCCATCCCCACCCCAAAAATAGAAAATAAATACATGAATAAATAAATAAAAAGAGCAGGGCTCCGAGCCCAGCTGCTTCTGGCGGGCTGGAGAGGAATCAATTCTGTCTCAAATGAGGAAACACACCTTGTGCCCAGAATGATAAGTGGGTAGCACAGCAAATTCTGCTGAGCCCTGGCTGCTGGTGGTGCTGGGGATGGAACCTGGGGCCTCAGAGCCTCAGGCAGGAGAGTCTGTGTGCAGAACCACCATTATTATTATTATTATTATTATTATTATTATTATTATTATTATCATCATTATTATTATTATTTCCCAGAGCCCTGCTGTGCTCTGGCTGCTGGTGGTGCTGGGGATGGAACCTGGGGCCTCAGAGCCTCAGGCAGGAGAGTCTGTGTGCAGAACCATTATTATTATTATTATCATTATCATTATTATTATTATTTCCCAGAGCCCTGCTGAGCCCTGGCTGCTGGTGGTGCTGGGGATGGAACCTGGGGCCTCAGAGCCTCAGGCAGGAGAGTCTGTGTGCAGAACCATTATTATTATTATCATTACTATTATTATTATTTCCCAGAGCCCTGCTGAGCTCTGGCTGCTGGTGGTGCTGGGGATGGAACCTGGGGCCTCAGAGCCTCAGGCAGGAGAGTCTGTGTGCAGAACCCCTGTGCTGTCACCCCTACCCATAATTTTTATTTTTCCTGTTTTATTGAATATTTATTTATTCGTTTATTTTTTGCCTCTGGGGTTATCGCTGGAGCTCAGTGCCTGCACTACAAATCCACTGCTACTGGAAAAAAATTTTTTTAATATTTATTTATTTATTCCCTTTTGTTGCCCTTTTTTAATTGTTATAGTCATTATTGTTATTATTGATGTTGTCGCGGTTGGATAGGACAGAGAGAAATGGAGAGAGGAGGGGAAGACAGAGAGGGGGAGAGAAAGACAGACACCTGCAGACCTGCTTCACCGCCTGTGAAGCGACTCCCCTGCAGGTGGGGAGCCGGGGGCTCGAACTGGGATCCTTAGGCCGGTCCTTGTGCTTTGTGCCACCTGCGCTTAACCCGCTGCTCTACCATCTGACTCCCAACAATCACATTTTTAAATGAATTCTTTGGGGGCCTGACCATGGCCCACCTGGTTAACCCCATATAGTACTAAGCACAAGGGCCGAGTAAGGATCCCGTTTCGAGCCCCCTGACTCCCCACCTGCAGGGGGGGGTCGCTTCACAGGTGGTGAAGAAAGTCTGCAGGTGTCTGTCTTTCTCTCCCCCTCTGTCTCCACTTCACTCTTAATTTCTCTTTTTCCTGTCCAATAAAATGGGAAAAAAAATGGCTTCCTGTGGTAGTGAGCTCAATGGTGCACAGACATTAACCACGCTCAACGACCCGGGTTCAAGACCCTGGTCCTCACCTGCGGGGAGGGAAGCAGAGCAGGGATACAGGTGTCTCTCCTCCCCTCTGTGCTCTCTCTCTCTCTCTTTCTCTTTTTCTCTCTCTCTCTCACCCACTTTTAGTTTCTCATTTGCTATCAAAAAAAAAAAAAGTGACACCAGCAATGGTGACTTTGTGCCGGCACTGAACCCTAGTGAGAATCCCAGTGGCATAAGTGAAATCTCTATATTTAATCCATTTATCTGTACAGATATCTGGGCAGAATAGGCCCTATGGCCATGTATTGATTATGCTTGCATGAGATTTTTTTTTTTGAATAGTCTAGGTAAGGGGCTATGTTCTCTGAACCTATTATTTAATTCATATATTTTGGAATTTTAAGAAGATAAATAGAAAGTGTAGGATAGCATAATGGTTCTGATATATATATTAATATTTATTTATTTATTCCCTTCTGTGGCCCTTGTTGTTTTTTATTGTTGCAGTTACTATTGTTGTTGTTATTGATGTTGTCGTGCTTGTTGGATAGAACAGAGAGAAATGGAGAGAGGAGGGGAAGACAGAGAGGGGGAGAGAAAGACAGACACCTGCAGACCTGTTTCACCGCTTGTGAAGCGACTACCCTGCAGGTGGGGAGCCGGGGGCTCGAACCCGGATCCTTACACTGGTCCTTGCACTTGGCGCCACCTGCATTTAACCTGCTGTGCTACCGCCCGACTTCCTCTGCTTTATATCGTAATGCTTTTCAACCACCAAGTCGGAGATGCTGCCATGACGCCAACCTGACCTCCCTGGGCAGACGCCCTCACCCGTGTGTTCTGGAGCCTCCCCTCCCCAGAGCCCTGCCCCACTAGGGACAGACAGACACAGGCTGGGGGTGTGGATCCACCCGCCAACACCCGTATCCAGCGGAGAAGCAATGACAGAAGCCACAACTCCCACCTGCTGCTCCCCAGAAAGAATTTGGGTCCAGGCTCCCAGAGGGATAAAGAACAGGGAAGCTTCCAATGAAGGGGACGGGACAGGGGACTCTGGGGGTTGGGATTGTACAGAATTGTAGCCCTCTTGTCCCACAATCTTGTTCAGTTATTATTCAATCACTAGTAATAACATAAAAATTCTAGTCATATTCCCAACTCTCAGACCATCTCCCCAGACATGACTTGCAGCCCACCTGCGTGTTACCTGTCGGGCTCAGGTGACAAGGACTAAAGTCACAGGCCCTTGGAATAGACCTAAAATAGACGTCCTGGCTTCTTCCCACAGGAACACCCCTACTTCCATCTGCTCTGTTCCTACCTTTGGGTTCCTGGTTATTAAACACTTTGTCCTGCTTTATATCTTAATAAAGAATTTGGGTCCAGGCTCCCAGAGGGATAAAGAACAGGGAAGCTTCCAATGGAGGGGATGGGACAGGGGACTCTGGGGGTTGGGATTGTATAGAATTGTAGCCCTCTTATCCCACAATCTTGTCAGTCATTATTAAATCACTAATAAAATAATTTTAAAAAATGACTTGTATAGCTGATGTTCCAAGTCCCCCATTTCAGTTTCTGGTATTAGGATAAACCAGAGCCGAGTGGTGTTCAGCTAAAAAAAAAAAAAAAATCATCATCATCAATCAAAATGGAAAAGGCAGCTGTAGAGGGAAAGAAATGATTAATTGAGGTGACTAAAGCCGTCCACCACTTGAGAGTTTGGGTTACCTGCATCGAAATGTCTCTGGTTCACCTCAGACCCTGTTCTGGATTCATCGAAAGCCATTAAGAAGCTGTTTAACTCCCCTGAACTTCACAACAAGCAGGGACTGTAGTTGTAAATTTAACCCAGAACACACCTCAGGTCCGTTCCGTCTTCTGCTTTTCCTCCTTGTCAAAATGACCTGGTGAGATTAAAGAGATGACAGATGACACCCTAACAAGGTGCCATTCCACACCTGAGCTCCACAAAACAGGAAATGACAGGTGTGCATGACAGAAAGGATTTTGATTCTGCCTAAAGGCTGAAAGCTGGTGTCACCTCCATAGAGAACAGCGAGCTGGTGTCACCTCCATGGAGAACAGCAAGCTGGTGTCACCTCCATGGAGAACAGCGAGATGGTGTCACCTCCATGGAGAACAGCAAGATGATGTCACCACCATGGAGAACAGCAAGCTGGTGTCACCACCATGGAGAACAGTAACTGGTGTCACCACCATGGAGAACAGCAAGCTGGTGTCACCACCATGAATGCTCTATGGACATTCCTCAGGCAAATAATGAAATTATGGTCCAGCAATTCCACTTTTAGGCATTTATCCAGTGAATATACAATCACTAATTTGAGGGGACATATGCATTCCTGTGTTTATAGTTGCAGTATTCACAGTAGCCAGGGAGTGGCTGTGGTCTAACTGTGCATTCAGATTTCTGGATAAAGAAGTTGTGGGATATATACTTCATGGAATATGACTCTGCCATCAAAAAGAGATGAGATTTTAGACATTGTGGATAAAATTGATGGAACTGGACTTGATGAGCTTTAGCAAAATGAGTAGAGTTGAAAGACAGCCAACTGCTGGTTTCACCGGTATGTGCAATCTAGGTAAATAAAAGAAGACAAACTTGTTGAAATCAAAAAATCATAACCAAATTAGACTTTGTGAGAAGCATGGTAACTACCAGGAATAGGGATAGAAGCCACAGAACTTTGATGGTGGGTGTTATGAATCTCTACCTTTGAAATCTTAAAGTTAGTACACTAGATCAATAATAATATATATATATTATTTTTTTAAATGGTCACTTGACTTTATTTATTTATTCTCTTTTGTTGCCCTTGTTTTATTGTTGTAGTTTTTGTCGTCATTGTTGTTGGATAGGACAGAGAGAAATGGAGAGAGGAAGAGAAGACAGAGAGGGGGAGAGAAAGACAGACACCTGCAGACCTGCTTCACCGCCTGGGAAGTGATTCCTCTGCAGGTGGGGAGCCGGGGGCTTGAACCGGGATCCTTAAGCCTGTCCTTGTGCTTTGTGCTACCTGCGCTCAACCCACTGTGCTACTGTCCGACTCCCAATAATATATATATTTTTAATTGAACTTTTGGACATTGCACTCCAGGAATCAGTATATCTTCTCTAGCCTTCTCCTAGCTCTCCTGAGCTCTAAATAACAATGCATTCATCTGAGAGAGAGAGAGACTCTGAGTTTCAAAACTCCACAAATGACAACACATTAGCAGGAAGCATCTGTCTGTCACTCAGTGACACCCAGGTGGCTGTCATTCTCTCTATGACACCAAAGGCATCAGGATGACACCGCCTGTCTTTATTTAGTATAAAAGCAAAGTTGGCTCATTTATGGGACCTTATTCTCTTTAAAAATTTTTATTAGTGATTCACAAACTTAGAGAAACTCTGCACTGTTCCCACCCCCAGAGTTCTGTGTCCATACTCCCTCCATTGGAAACTACAGCAGTTCTTTCTAGGTTGCAGATATGGGTTAACTAAAATTTATTTAAAAAATATCTTTCTTTACCCCTCTGGGAGTATGGACCCAAATTCCTTCTGGGGAGCAGCAGGTGGGCATTGTGGCTTCTGTCATTGTTTCTCCACTGGACATGGGTGTTGGCAGGTGGATCCACACCCCCAGCTTGTGTCTGTCTGTCCTGGGGAGGGGAGGCTCCAGGACACATGGGTGAGGGCGTCTGCCCAGGGAGGTCAGGATGGCATCGTGGTAGCATCTGGAACCTGGTGGCTAAAAAAGAGTTAAGATAGAAAGCAGAACAAATTGTTGCCTAATCATGAACCTAAAGCCAAGAATATTGCAGATGAAGATTTGGGGGGTCTCCGTTTTGGAAAAAGGTAGTAGGTCTATTTTAAGTATATTCCAAGGGACCCATGACTTTACCAGTTTTTGCCTGAGCCTGATAGCTAATATGCAGGTCACCTAAGCTATTGTCTGGGGAGATAGTGTCATAGTTGGAAAAAGGACTAGAAAGCTGGATCAGGGAAGAGGTTAGCTCCCAAATATGGGAAAAGTATAAAGAATAGGAAAGCTATCAAAGGAGGGGATTGGATATGGAGTTCTGGTGGTGGGAACTGTGTGGAATTGTACCCCTCTTATCCTATGGTTGTGTCAATATTTCCATTTTATAAATAAAACAATTTAAAAGCTATATCTCCCCCCTTTTTTTAAGGTCCCATCTTCTCTTTGTAAATCACACCTACATCTATTCCTACATCCAAATGTCCGTCTTTTTTTCTCCTTCTCTGTCTAGTTTTAGTGGAATTGGGGTTCAGAGCCCTCTGGGCATCTTCCCCTGACATGTCTCCCCCTCTGGGAGCCTGGACCCAAATTCTTTCTGGGGAGCAGCAGGTGGGAGTTGTGGCTTGTGTCATTGCTTCTCCGCTGGACATGGGTGTTGGCAGGTGGCTCCACACCCCCAGCCTGTGTCTGTCTGTCCCTAGCGGGGCAGGGCTCTGGGGAGGGGAGGCTCCAGGACACACGGGTGAGGGCGTCTATCCCAAGAATCAGGACTTTATTTTCTGTAGAGAAAGAACTACCAAGAGCTGAATGTTTGCAGCCTGTTCTCTGAAAGATCTACCAAGTTACAAATGTCTAGAAATGGGATTGCTGGCCCAGAAGGTATTTCCTTTTAATTTTTATTCATTTATTTTATCAATTTATCTATCTATCTATCTTTATTTATTTATTTATTTATTTTTGGCACCAGGGTTATGCCTGGGGCTTGGGGCCTGCATGATGAATCCATCATTGCCAGTGACCATTTTTACATTGTTTTATTATTATTTGATAGGACAGAGAGAAATTGAGAGGGGCGAGGAGATAGAGATAGATACATAGATAGATAGATAGATAGATAGATAGATAGATAGACACCTGCAGACCTGCTTCACTGTTTATTTTTTTAGGACTCTCCATAGAATATTTCACTGTAGTGGCCCCAACCACTGTATTCCATAGTGGTGGTAGCAGTTTCTTGTTTCAACAGCATAAGAACCAGGAGACAAAACTTAAAAAAAAATTAAATTATTTGAAAAATGTTTTTCAAACCATTTTTTTTCAATTTGTGATGAATAATGTGTCATAAGATTGTGATATGACAGAGGCCTCTCTCCACACCACACCATCCACCACCCCAATTCTGTGTCCCCATCCTGTCAATCTTCACCTCAAGTGTATTAGATTCCTTCCTTCCTTCCTTCCTTCCTTCCTTCCTTCCTTCCTCCCTCCCTTTCTGCCTCTTTCTTTTTTTTTTTTTTTTACACTTTTTTGGTATCTTTATTTATTTGTTGAATAGAGATAGCCAGGAATTGAGAAGAAGGGGAGATAGAGAGGGTGAGAGACAGAGAGACACCTGCAGCCCTGCTTCACCACTTATGAAACTTCCCCCTGCTTGTAGGAACCAGGGGCTCGAACCTGGGTCCTTGCGCACTGTAACGTGCGCTCTACCAAGTACACCACCATCTGGTCCTCTCTTTCTTAACCCCGACAGAGTTCCAGAGTTGGAGAGTTCGAGAGCGCTTGGCGCCGCCGCGGGGAAAGAGGCAGCAGAGTTCTGTTTGGTGATTAGTTTGGCTTAGTTTATGAATCGTTGATCCTAAATAAAGAAATACAGCTGCCCTGCCCAGCCGTACGTCTCTGGTCGTCTCTGTTACCCGCCCGTGAAGCTAGTCAGGCCAGCTAGGGCTTCCGAATTTTAACAACACTTTCCTTTTCTTTCCTTCTCTCTCTCTCTCTCTCTCTCTCTCTCTTTCTCTCTTAATTTCCCTGGGCTTAGTTGACAGAAGAAATTGCAGCCGAGATTAATGTCTATCCATAAGTATTCGGAGCAGCTACCTGGGTGTTCACGAAGGTGGAATGAGGGCTCTATCAATTAATTCCATCCAAGCCCGGGCTGTATATTTTCACTGGACACGCCGTTTTCGGTGGCTGTGATTGATACGTCATTAGCGGAATTGGGTTTGAGGTGAAATTACTTATTGAACCACCTCCAGGCGGCTGCTGGCTCTCACGAGAGAGTGGGGACAGGCTGACCCGCTGTTCTGCACCCACCAGGGTAACTCAGCCTGGCCTGAGATCTCCTGCGTCTCGCCCAGAAACAACCAACGTGAGGCTGGGTGCTTGACTGAGGGCACCTGTTCCCAGGTTCAAGCCTCCGGTCCCCATCTACAGGGAGGAAGCTTCATGACTATCCTCTCTCCCTTTCTTTCTCTCTTCCTCCCCTTCTTTCTCTTTATCTCTCTTTCCCTTCCTTCCTTCCTTCCTCCCTTCCTTTCTTCCTGTCTTTTTTTTAAGTAATTTTTTCTTCTTCTTTATTGGGGAATTCATGTTTTACATTCAACAGTAAGTACAATAGTTTGTACATGTATAACATTCCCCAGTTTCCCATATAACAATACAACCCCCACTAGATCCTCTGAATCCTTCTTGGACCTGTATTCTCCCCACCCACCCACCCCAGAGTCTTTGACTTTGGTGCGATACGCCAATTCCAGTTCAGGTTCTACCTGTGTTTTCTTTCTGATCTTGTTTTTCAACTTCGGCCTGAGAGTGAGATCATCCCATATTCATCCTTCTGTTTCTGACTTATTTCACTCAACATGATTTTTTCAAGGTCCATCCAAGATGGGCTGAAAACGGTGAAGTCACCATTTTTTACAGCTGAGTAGTATTCCATTGTGTATCTAGACCACAACTTGCTCAGCCACTCATCTGTTGTTGGACACCTGGGTTGCTTCCTGGTTTTGGCTATTACAGATTGTGCTGCCAAGAACATATGTGCACACAGATCTTTATGGATGAATATGTTGGGAATATGTTGAATATGTTGTTGAATATATGAATATGAATATATGACATATATGAATATGTTGTTCCTTAGGCTATATCCCCAGGAAAGGAATTGCAGGATCATAGGGTAGGTCCATTGCCAAAACAATCTTGAGAAAAAAGAACAGAACCGGAGGCATCACACTCCCAGATCTCAAACTGTATTATAGGGCCATTGTCATCAAAACTGCGTGGTACTGGAACATGAATAGACACACTGACCAGTGGAATAGAATTGAGAGCCCAGAAATGAGGACCCACACCTATGGACATCTAATCTTTGACAAAGGGGCCCAGACTATTAACTGGGCAAAGCAGAGTCTCTTCAACAAATGGTGTTGGAAACAATGGGTTGAAACATGCAGAAGAATGAAACTGAATCACTATATTTCACCAAATACAAAAGTAAAATCCAAGTGGATCAAGGACTTGGATGTTAGACCAAAACCTACCAGATACTTAGAAGAAAATATTGGCAGAACTTTTTTCCGCATAAATTTTAAAGACATCTTCAATGAAACGAATCCAATTACAAAGAAGACTAAGGCAAGTATAAACCTATGGGACTACATCAAATTAAAAAGCTTCTTCACAGCAAAAGAAACCACTACCCAAACCAAGAGAACCCTCACAGAATGGGAGAAGATCTTTACATGCCATACATCAGATAAGAGTTTAGTAACCAACATATATAAAGAGCTTGCCAGACTCAACAACAAGACAACAAATAACCCCATCCAAAAATGGGGGGAGGACTTGGACAGAATATTCACCATAGAAGAGATCCAAAAGGCCGAGAAACACATGAAAAAATGCTCCAAGTCTCTGATTGTCAGAGAAATGCAAATCAAGACAACAATGAGATATCACTTCACTCCTGTGAGAATGTCACACATCAGAAAAGGTAACAGCAGCAAATGCTGGAGAGGGTGTGGGGTCAAAGGAACCCTCCTGCACTGCTGGTGGGAATGTCAATTGGTCCAACCTCTGTGGAGAACAGTCTGGAGAACTCTCAGAAGGCTAGACATGGACCCACCCCTTAAGTAATTTTTTTAAATTTAATTTATTTTCCCTTTTGCCCTTGTTGTTTTTACTGTTGTTGTAATTATTATTGTTGTCGTCATTGTTAGATAGGACAGAGAGAAATGGAGAGAGGAGGGGAAGACAGAGAGGGGGAGAGAAAGATAGACACCAACAGACGTGCTTCACAGCCTGTGAAGCGACTCTCCTGCAAGTGAGGAGCCGGGGGCTCGAACTGGGATCCTTACACCGGTCCTTGCGCTTTGCACCACGTGCGCTTAACCCACTGCGCTGCTGCCCGACTCCCCTGTCTTTTTTTTTCTACCAGGCTTATCATTGGGGTTCGGTGTCTGTACTACAAATTCAATGTTCTAGGCAGCCATTTTCCCCTTTCATTTCTTTCTTTCTGTTTTTTTTTTAACTTGACAGAGAAATTGAGATGGGACAGAGAGACAGAGAGGGTGAGAGACAGAGAGACACCTGCCTGCTTCAGCACTCAAGAAGCCCCCCCCCCCCACCGTGGGGACCAGGGACTTGAACCTGGGTCCTTGCTCACAGTAATGTAAGCATTTAACCAGGTGCACCACCACCTGGTTCAGTTAAATATTTATATTGATCAGGAGTGGATTTTTTTTTCCAGAAGAACATAACTGGGTATTATAAAATTATTTTCAAGTCGCTAATGAAGTAATGTGTCCAGCATTACACGGAGTTGTACGCCCAAGCGTCCCAGTTCCAGCCTTAGTAGCACCGATGCCAGAGGAATGCTCTGATTTCTGCTTTTATGTTTTTGCTTTTTCATTCATTTTTAATTTTTTTAAATTTATTTTAAAAAGGAGACAATGAAAACATAGGATAAGAGGGGTAGAACTCGACACAATTCCCACCACCAGATCTCCGTATCCCACCCCCTCCCCTGATAGCTTTCCCATTCTCTATCCCTCTGGGAGCATGGACCCAGGGTCCTTGTGGGTTGTAGAAGGTGGAAGGTCTGGCTTCTGTAATTGCTTCCCCGCTGAACATGGGCGTTGACTGGTCGGTCCATACTCCCAGCCTGTCTCTCTCTTTCCCTAGTAGGGTGGGTGTCTGGGGAAGCAGAGCTCCAGGACATATTGGTGGGGTCGTCTGTCCAGGGAAGTCTGGTCAGCATCCTGCTAGCATCTGGAACCTGGTGGTTGAAAAGAGAGTTAATATACAAAGCCAAACACATTGTTGAACAATCATGAACCTAAAGGCTGGAACAGTGCAGATGAAGAGTTGGGGAGGGTCCTCCATTTTGTAGATAGCTAGTTGGCGTATTTTAGTTGTATTCCAAAGGGCCTGTAGTTATACTAGTTTTGTTTTGTTTTTCTCTGAGCCTGACATCTGATATGCAGATGGATCCAAGTTATTGTCTGGGGAGATGATGTCATGGCTGGAAAAAGGGCCAGAAAGCTGGATCAGAGAAGAGAGTAGCTCCCTAATATGGGAAAGGGGTATCAATATTGTTGACTGTAAACCCCATCGATTGGATGTGATCTGGGGCCCATATTCAGCTTAGGAGCCTGTGTGACCTCTGCATCCCTGTAGATCTGAGCTCACATTCTGTGGTCATGAGTAGGAACGTTCCAAGCTGCCCTAATATCAGGACCCATCTTCCTCAGTTAGAAGATAGAGTATACGCAAAGCGCAGGGACCGGCGTCAGGATCCCGGTTCGAGCCCCCGGCTCCCCACCTGCAGGGGCGTCGCTTCACGGGCGGTGAAGCAGGTCTGCAGGTGTCTATCTGTCTCTCCCCTCTCTCTCTGTCTTCCCCTCCTCTCTCCATTTCTCTCTGTCCTATCCAACAACAAAGCAATGTCAACAATGGCAATAATAACCGCAACGAGGCTGCAACAACTAGGGCAACAAAAAGGGGGAAAAATGGCCTTCAGGAGCAGTGGATTCATGGTGCGGGCACCGACCCCAGCAATAACCCTGGAGGGGAAAAAAAAAAAAAGAAGATAGAATATGTTGTCCAGCCTCCCTTTGGAAGATAGATTTCTCCTTCTTACGTGCTTCTGAGCGAAGAGGAATATTATTTCATATGATGAAGCCTCCATGAAGTGGTGACCAGTTACTTAAGGAAGACGGGTTCTGAAATGAACGAACCTAGAATGTTCCCAGCTGTGACCATGGACTTCGAGTTCAGACTGACAGGGACGCAGAGGTCAGACAGGCTCCTGGGGTCAATATGAACAGACACAGGCCCTGGGTCATATCAACGGGGTGGACAGTGAACGGTATTGATAGACTTTGCCCATATTTGGGAGCTGCTCTCGGCCCTGACCCAGTTTCCTGGTCCTATTCTCAACCCCGACACCATCTCCCCAGACAAGACTTTCAGCCCACCTGTATGTTAGTTACCTGTCGGGCTCAGGCAAAAATTAATAAAGTCACGGGCCCCTTGGAATAGATCTAAAATAGACTTCCTGGCTTCTTCCCACATGAACACTCCAATTCTCGTCTTTTATAGTCTTACCTTTGGGTTTCTGATTATTCAGCAAATTGTCCTGCTCTCTTTTTTTTTCTTTTTCTTTTTTTTTTTAATTTTTCTTTTTCTATATGTATTTATTCCCTCCCCCCCCCTTTTTTTTTTGCCCTTGTTGTTTTTCATTGTTGTTGTAGTTATTATTGTTGTTGTTATTGATGTCGTCATTGTTGGCTAGGACAGAGAGAAATGGAGAGAGGAGGGGAAGACAGAGACGGGGAGAGAAAGACAGACATGGGGAGAGAAAGACAGACACCTGCAGACCTGCTTCACTGCCTGGGAAGCGACTCCCCTGCAGGTGGCGAGCTGGGGACTCGAACCGGGATCCTTCCTCCGGTCCTTGCCATTTGTGCCACATACACTTAACCCGCTGCGCTATCGCCCATTTTTTCTTTGTTTAACACCAGAGCACTGCCCAGCTCTGACTTATGATGGTGTGGGGGATTGAACCTGGGACTTCAGAGCCTCAGGCATGAGAGTCTCTTTGCATAACCATTATGCTAACTACCCCCCACCCCAAATTGTCCGTCTTTACATCTTAATGCTTTTCAGACACCAAGTCGCAGATGCTGCCGTGACGCCAACCTGACCTCCCTGGGCAGACGCCCTCACCCGTGTGTCCTGGAGCCTCCCCTCCCCAGAGCCCTGCCCCACTAGGGACAGACAGACACAGGCTGGGGGTGTGGATCCACCTGCCAACACCCATGTCCAGCGGAGAAGCAGTGACAGAAGTCACAACTCCCACCTGCTGCTCCCCAGAAAGAATTTGGGTCCAGACTCCCAGAGGGATAAAGAACAGGGAAGCTTCCAATGGAGGGGATGGGACAGGGGATTCTGGGGTGGGAATTGGGTGGAATTGCGCCCCTGTGCTTACAGTCTTGTTCATCATTATTAAAAACATCAATAAAAAATAAGATAACTCCGATGCCAAGTGTAATTATCCACACAGAGAATCATTTTCCATCCCGCATGAAGTCAACACTGAAAATGGAGTCTGAGAGGTTACTGTTGAGTTGCCATGGACACCTGGCTATTTTTACAAGAGAGATCAAGGGCCCTAGCACAGCCCCGTAATGATGTTTGGGGAGCGCTGGGAACATTCCTCAGCCTGCCCCTCTCCCCATCAGTGGAGTTATTAATTAAAGAGGCTCAAGGAATGGAAAACTCGCAGGTTTAGGATGATTTGCTTGGATTCATGCAGATTGGTGCTTAAAAAAAAAAGGGAGTCGGGCGGTAGCGCAGCGGGTGAAGTGCACGTGGCGCTAAGCGCAAGAACCCGCTTAAGGATCCCGGTTCGAGCCCCCGGCTCCCCACCTGCAGGGGAGTCGCTTCACAGGTGGTGAAGCAGGTCTGCAGGTATCTGTCTTTCTCTCCTCCTCTCTGTCTTCCCCTCTTCTCACCATTTCTCTCTTTTTTTCCAACAAAGACATCAATAACAACAACAATAATAACTACAATGATAAAACAACAAGGGCAACACAAAGGAATAAATAAATAAATATTTTTTAAAATGACTGGGAAATGGAGAATGATGCTTTAGATTCTGTCATATCCAAAGTCCTCAATTTTGCTTTGCAGGGAACAACTTAATATAATAAGTTGCTTGCAGAGAGAGAGATATCATTAAAAACACTGTAGAGACTGTTAAAAAAAAGAATTCAGGAGCTAAAATGCTATTGCAATTCTAGTCAGGAATTTCTTCCTCGTTTTTTTGTGAGATAGGACAGAGAGAAATTGGGAGGGGACAAGGCAATCGAGAGAGGGAGAGAGACAGAGAGACATCTGCAACCCTGATCCACCCCTCAGACAGCTTCTTCCCTGCAGGTGGGGACCGGGGGCTTGAACCTGGGTCCTTGTGTACTGTAATGTGTGTGCTCAACCAGGTGTGCCACCACCTGGCCCCCTGTATTTTTATTTTCTAAAATGATTTCCACTGTTGCTGAAGATATCTTAACATAACAGCACTTGCTCTAAATGACATTCCAATTAATATCTGGTTGTGACCTGTTATTGACCATCTGGTGTAATAATGTGCCATCAAGATTATTTCTCTTTTCACAAGCAGAACCTGAACTGGAATGGGCGTATTGCACCAAAATAAAATGTTGTTTACGTTCGGGAGCTCCAGCAGGCCGGGCTAGCTTCGCAGCGGTGAACAGAGACTCGGGGACTCATGGCTGAGCTGTAGGCAGTATCTCTTTAATCATTCAGGACGCAGCGCAATCAAGCTAAGCTAAACTAACTACTACAAACAATCTTGTCCTTATAAATATACTAGCCCAGTAGGGTGGTAACAGGATGCGACACAGAGAGGGTGAAGAGAAAAGTGACAGGTGAAAATCAGGGTGTGACAAGGAGAGGGGGCGGAGCAGGTGAGAATTCTACCACTGAACCACCAATGCCCTGGAGGGAGGGTGGTGCTTGTTAACAGAGGTTATGTAAATAGAATACAGTGTTATGTAAATAGAATGCAGGGGGGATTAAACCAAATGAAACAGAAGGGGTATTTAAAGCATACCAACAATAAAAGACTCTGGGGTGGGAGTGGGTGGGTGGAGAGAATACAGGTCCAAGAAGGATGACAGAGGACCTAGTGGGGGTTGTATTGTTATATGGAAAACTGAGAAATGCTACGCATGTACAAAAATATTGTATTTACTTTTGAATGTAAAACATTAATTCCCCAATAAAGAAATTTAAAAAAATCTGGAGCATAAAAAAAAGATTTTTTTTTTTCTCTTTAATGCTATGCTTTAAAGAAAATAGTTCCAGGTTGGGTGGTGGTACACCTGGTTAATTGTTCACATTACAATGCTAAAGGACCCAGGTTTGAGCCCCTGGTCCACTACCTGCAAGGGGAAAGGTTTGAGGAAGGTGAAGTAGGGTTGCAGGTGTCTCTCTGTCTCTCTCCTTCTCTTTGACCCCGTTCCTGCTCCATTTCTGGCTGCCTCTAGCCAATAAATAAAAATAATCCAAAAAAGTTAAAAAAAAAAAAAAAAAGAAATTAGAGCCAAAAGTAAATGGAGGTTTAAAATTGTATAATCACTGAATCTTTGTGTAGAGACTCAAGGTGAAGGGTGTCAGGTGTAGTGTTTTTCAGGGGGAGAGGGCCGTCAGAGTGTGCTTAAATGACAAAATCCACATGTTAAGAAGAACTATGTGACTACCCAACTCAGCCTACCCAGCTTCTGACCCACACGGAAAGACAAAGATTCATGGTGATAGTTTAGAGGCCCAAGAGGTGACATAGACAGAACATGAGAATTGCAAGAATGAAGCCCTGAAGTCCACCCCCAGCACCACTAAGCATGCAGATAGATGCTGTTTCTCATCTCTGTCCTCTCTCTTTCTCTCTTTCTCTCACCTTCCACTCCATCATCATCAACTTCCTTATCACTACCATTACCACCAACAACATCACCATCACCACCATCATCACCACAACCATCACTACCATCAACACTATCATCACAGTCATTATCACCACCACCATCACACTCACCAATATCATCCCTAACACCATCATCACCATCACCACCAACAACATCACCATCATCAACATCACCACCACCATTATCATCACCACTGTTATCACCATCATCACCTTCACCACCATCACCTCTATCACCATCATCCCCATCACCACCAACCAGAAACATAAACGTCACCACCACCATCATGACAACCATCACCTCCATCATCAACACCAACACAGCCATCACCATCACCACCATTATAACCACCAACAGCACAAACATCACCGCCGTCATAATGACCATCAGCACCTCCATCGTCATCACCAACATCACCATCATGTCCATCACCACCACAAACATCACGATCACCTGACACCACCATCACCACCATCACAACCACCAACAGCACAAACATCACCGCCGTCATCATGACCATCAGCACCTCCATCATCATCACCAACATCACCACCACCACCGTCACCATCACCACCATCACCATCACCAACACAAACATCACCAAACATCATCATCACCACCATCACTTCCATCACCATCACCACCATCAAAAACATCAATACCATCACCTTTATCACCACCACCATCACAACCACCAACAGCACAAACTTCACCGCCGTCATCATGACCATCAGCACCTCCATCATCATCACTAACATCACCATCACCATCACCTCTATCACCACCACCATCACCAACACAAACATCACCAACATCATCATGACCATCATCACTTCAACATTAGCATCACCACATAAGCATTACCACCACCATCACCAACACAAACATTACCACCATCATCATCACCACCATCACTTCCATCAGCATCACAAACATCATCACCATCACCTCTGTCACCACAATCACCAACACAAACATCACCATCATGATGACCATCATTACCTCCGTCACCATCATATCCATCACCATCACAAACATAATTACCATCACCTCTGTCATATTACCACCACCACCATCACGAACACAAGCATCACCACCATCATCATGACCACCATCATGTCCATCACCAACATCACCATCTCGTCCATCAGCATCACAAACATCACCACCATCACCTCTATCACCATCACCACCACCACCACCATCACTATCACCACCATCACGAACACAAACATCAACACCATCATCATGACCACCATCATGTCCATCACCATCACGAACATCTCTACCATCACCTCTATCACCATCACCACCACCACCATCACCATTACCAACATAAACATCACCAAAATCATCATGACCATCATCACTACCATCACAAACATACCATCACCACAATCACCAACACAAACATCACCACCACCATCATCATCACCGCCATCACACACACAAACATCACCACCATCATCATGACCACCATCATGTCCATGACCACCACAAACATCTCTACCATCACCTCTATCACCATCACCACCACCACCAACATAAACATCACCAAAATCATCATGACCATCATCACTACCATCACAAACATACCATCACCTCTATCACCACCATCACCGTCACCACAGTCACCAACACAAACATCACCACCATCATCATCACCGCCATCACCAACACAAACATCACCAACATCATCATCACCACCATCAATCACTTCCATCACCACCATCACCATCACAACCATCACCATCACAAACATCACCACCATCACTGTCATCATTACAATCACCATCACCTCACAACCACCACCACCATCCACCATACCACTATCATCACCTTCATTATCATCATCACACAATCACCACCATCACCATGACCATCATCACTGTCATCCTCAGCTCTGTCAGCACCACCATCTTGATTTCGCCACCACCATCATCCATCCACGACCATCAGACACCACCACTACCATCACCTTCAGTCTTTGACCAGCATGTTCTTGTGTCTCTATACTTGAAGTTTTTTTTTTTTTTTTAGTATTTTAATTTAATTTATTTATTAGGCAGACACCAAGAGAAATTGAGAAGGGAGGAGAGACAGAAAGGGAAAGAGGCAGAGAAAGACTCCTGAAGACCTGCTTACCTCTCATAAGAATATTTGAGGTTAATACCACAATTCGTCTGTTTCCTGCCTTCAAGAAGCTGTGGATAAAACAGAGGGACTAGATGGGTTTGGTACGCAGGGGCACTCATTCAGTGACTAACTGCAGTGTCTGAAGACTTGGAGTGCAGCCCTAAGCTTCCTGTTTTCATCAGCTCTGTTCCTATTTTTTGGTTCCTGGTTATTAAACACTTTGTCCTGCTTTTCAGACACCAAGTTGCAGATGCTGCCATGACACCAACCTGACTTCCCTGGGCAGACGCCCTCACCCATGTGTCCTGGAGCCTCCCCTCCCCAGAGCCCTGCCCCACTAGGGACAGACAGACGCAGGCTGGGGGTGTGGATCCACCTGCCAACACCCATGTCCAGCGGAGAAGCAATGACAGAAGCCACAACTCCCACCTTCTGCTCCCCAGAAAGAATTTGGGTCCAGGCTCCCAGAGGGATAAAGAAGAGGGAAGCTTCCAATGGAGGGGATGGGACAGGGGACTTTGGTGGTGGGAACTGTGTGGAATTGTACCCCTGTGATCTTGCAGTCTTGTCAATGATAATTAAATAATTAGTTTTTTTTTAAAAATCCCCTTTCCACACTTGATTTAGGAGTGAATGCATGCACTGGGCAAAGTATTCCTACTTGGAAAATGGATAACACTTCAGTAGACATAAAGGTCTAGCATTTTTTTTATTCATTTGTCAATTTACTGGAATAGAATAGAATAGAATAGAATAGAATAGAATAGAATAGAATAGAATAGAATAGAATAGAATAGAATGTACCAGGGTAGAATATGCTGGAATAATTACAATAGATATGTCAGGATAGGATAGAATCTGCTAGAATGGAATAGAATCAGGTGAACACTCTAGAATAGGATAGAAAGGGCCAGGTGGGGGCTCACCTGGCTGAGGGCACCTGTTCCCAGGCACAAGGACCCAGGTTCAAGCCCCTGGTCCCCACCTGCAGGGGAGAAGCTTCACGAGGGGTGGAGCAGGGCTGCAGTTGTCTCTGTGTCTCGTTACCATTATCTCTCCCTTCCTCTTAATTTATGACTATCTCTATTCAATAAATAAATAAATAAATAAAGATAATAAAAATTAAAATATACAATTAATTGAATCAGCAGCACCAGGATTTATTCCTTTCTCATGGCAAACAGACAAGTAGACAAACAGTAGGTCTAGTTAATCCTGGAAGAGTGTAGCATCCGGATTCAATGATATCCAATTTTTTCCTTGTTGACAGATTCCTTTTATGATTATTAAGCCCAGGTCTTTCTCTCTTACATTGTAAAATTTAAAAAAAAAAAATAGAATTTTCGTCCCTTGGTAGAATTACCTTCACTAGATGTTCTGTGGTTATGCACACAACATGTGTTCATTATGTGTGGGCTACAAAGATTTTGGAATAATCCCCTGATACTGGTTTTTTTTCGTCCTGGGGGTGGTGGTGCCTGGAGGAAGAGAAATAATCCTCTCCCTTGGGTGTTAGATGAAGATATAGCTGGGCGTGTAATCCGTCTCCTGGCCTACTTTAGGTTCTAGCTAATTATCAGCTGTTACTTATTCTCATTTTATTTTCTCCTTTATTAGTGATATACTAATGATCGACAAGATTGTAAGATAAGACGGGTACAATCCCACCCAGTTCCCACCCCCAGAATCCCCTGTCCCATCCCCTCCATTGGAAGCTTCCCTGTTCTTTATCCCTCTGGGAGCCTGGACCCAAATTCTTTCTGGGGAGCAGCAGGTGGGAGTTGTGGCTTCTGTCATTGCTTCTCCGCTGGACATGGGTGTTGGCAGGTGGCTCCACACCCCCAGCCTGTGTCTGTCTGTCCCTAGTGGGGCAGGGCTCTGGGGAGGGGAGGCTCCAGGACACACGGGTGAGGGCGTCTGCCCAGGGAGGTCAGGTTGGCGTCACGGCAGCATCTGCAACTTGGTGTCTGAAAAGCATTAAGATATAAAGCAGGACAAAGGGTTTAATAACCAGGAACCCAAAGGTAGGAACAGAGCAGATGGAAGTAGGGGTCTTCCTGTGGGAAGAAGCCAGGACGTCTATTTTAGGTCTATTCCAAGGGGCCTGTGACTTTCGTCATTGTCACCTGAGCCCAACAGGTAACCTGCAGGTGGGCTGCAAGTCTTGTCTGGGGAGACGGTGTCCGAATTAGGCATAGGATTAGAATTTTTCTTTTATTACTAGTGATTTAATAATAATTGAGAAGATTGTGAGATAAAAGGTGTATAATTCCACACAATTCCCACAACCACCAGGGTTCCCTGTCCCATTCCCTCCATTGGAAGCTTCTCTGTTCTTTATCCCTGACACTTCTTTCCACCAGGGCATATTAGTGCCATGAGCTTTCTTTCTCAGTTCCTTTCCCTCAATCCTAAACGGAACAAATATGGTTCAAGGAGACTGCAGAGTGGTTTGTACACCAGACTTACATGCCAGGGACCCCCAGAGCACCATAAGCCAGATGTTAGAAGTTCTCTCTCCCTCTCTCAATATATTTCTCTGTCATTTAAGAAAAATCCAGGGCTAGGGAAACAAAATAATGGTTCTGCAGAAAAATCCTCCTGCCTGAGGCTCTGAGGCCCCAGGTTTAATACCCAGCACCACCATCAGCCAGAGCTCAGCATGGTTTTGATCTCCGTACATATATTTACCGCTCTCTCTCCCTTACTAAAATAAGTAAAATATTTTAAAATAAATATTTTAATGAATAAATAAATATTATTTTCAAATTAACTCATTGACGGCAGGACTTGTGTTGAGAACATTACTTATTGGTCCCAGAATATATCCCAGTGGCTGCCATCTTGGTCCATGAATGTTTGCTAGTGTCTGCCATCTTGGTCCAGGAATACATCCTGGTGTCTGTCATCTTGGTCCAGGAATGTATACCAGTGGCCGCCATCTTTGCCCAGGAATGTGATTGCTAGTGTCCACCATCTTGGTCCAGGGATACATCTTGGTGTCTGCCATCTTGGTCCAGGAATGTATCCCAATGGCCACCATTTTGGTCTAGGAATGTATCCCAATGGCCACCATCTTGGTCCAGGAATGCATCCCAATGGCCACTATCTTGGTCCAGGAATGTATCCCAATGGCCACCATTTTGGTCCAGGAATGTATCCCAATGGCCACTATCTTGGTCCAGGAATGTATCCCAGTGGCCACCATCTTGGTCCAGGAATGTATCCCAGTGGCAGCCATCTTGGTCCAGGAATTTATCCAATGGCCACCATCTTGGTCCAGGAATGTATACCAGTAGCCACCATCTTTGCCCAGGAATGTGATTGCTAGTGTCTGCCATCTTGGTCCAGGAATACATCTTGGTGTCTGCCTTCTTGGTCTAGGAATGTATCCCAATGGCCACCATCTTGGTCCAGGAATGTATCCCAATGGCCACCATCTTGGTCCAGGAATGTATCCCAATGGCCACCATTTTGGTCCAGGAATGTATCCCAATGGCCACCATCTTGGTCCAGGAATGTATCCCAGTGGCCGCCATCTTGGTCCAGGAATACATCTTGGTGTCTGCCATCTTGGTCCAGGAATGTATCCCAATGGCCACCATCTTGGTCCAGGAATGTATCCAATGGCCACCATCTTGGTCCAGGAATACATCTTGGTGTCTGCCATCTTGGTCCAGGAATGTATCCCAGTGGCCGCCATCTTGGTCCAGGAATGTATCCAATGGCCACCATCTTGGTCCAGGAATACATCTTGGTGTCTGCCATCTTGGTCCAGGAATGTATCCCAATGGCCACCATCTTGGTCCAGGAATGTATCCTAATGGCCACCATCTTGGTCCAGGAATGTATCCCAATGGCCACCATCTTGGTCCAGGAATGTATCCCAATGGCCACCATTTTGGTCCAGGAATGTATCCCAATGGCCACCATCTTGGTCCAGGAATGTACCCAGTGGCCGCCATCTTGGTCCAGGAATGTATCCAATGGCCACCATCTTGGTCCAGGAATGTATACCAGTGACCACCATCTTGGCCCAGGAATGTGATTGCTAGTGTCTGCCATCTTGGCCCAGGAATACATCCTGGTGTCTGCCATCTTGGTCCAGGAATGTATCCCAATGGCCACCATCTTGGTCCAGGAATGTATCCCAATGGCCACCATTTTGGTCCAGGAATGTATCCCAATGGCCACCATCTTGGTCCAGGAATGTATCCCAGTGGCCGCCATCTTGGTCCAGGAATGTATCCAATGGCCACCATCTTGGTCCAGGAATACATCTTGGTGTCTGCCATCTTGGTCCAGGAATGTATCCCAATGGCCACCATCTTGGTCGAGGAATGTATCCTAATGGCCACCATCTTGGTCCAGGAATGTATCCCAATGGCCACCATCTTGGTCCAGGAATGTATCCCAATGGCCACCATTTTGGTCCAGGAATGTATCCCAATGGCCACCATCTTGGTCCAGGAATGTACCCAGTGGCCGCCATCTTGGTCCAGGAATGTATCCAATGGCCACCATCTTGGTCCAGGAATGTATCCCAATGGCCACCATTTTGGTCCAGGAATGTATCCCAATGGCCACCATCTTGGTCCAGGAATGTATCCCAATGGCCACCATTTTGGTCCAGGAATGTATCCCAATGGCCGCCATCTTGGTCCAGGAATGTATCCAATGGCCACCATCTTGGTCCAGGAATGTATACCAGTGACCACCATCTTGGCCCAGGAATGTGATTGCTAGTGTCTGCCATCTTGGCCCAGGAATACATCCTGGTGTCTGCCATCTTGGTCCAGGAATGTATCTCAGTGTCCGCCATATTGATTGAAAGCAGTGATTTAGAGAAATGTACTTTGCACACTCCCTCCAAGGGACTTGGAGTATTCCTTATGCAATAAATTAAATTATCTGGAGTCGTGGTATCTGTCACTTGTCAGAAAAATAACAACAAAAAAAAGAACAGAGCTAAGAGGCTGAAAATCATTCACTCAGCAGGCACCAGAACTGGAGGCAGGCTGCCTTCTTTCTCACAGGGAAGCCTGCACTTCTGAAACCATTATCTACCCAATTTCCTCACCCCATTCATCTGGCTTGATTAGGAATAGAATTGCTGGGCCCGCTTAACTCTATGTAAACCTTCTGCATGTGTGCTGAATAAAGAAATGAGTTTGCACGCTGAGCAAGAACCACCCCAGACAGGCAGCTGGGAAAGAAACAGGAGGAAAAAACAGCAGTAGAGAAAAAAAAAAAATAGCTGTCGGGTTTAGGAAAAAAAGAATTAAAGTCACGGGCCCCTTGGAATAGACCTAAAATAGACGTCCTGGCTTCTTCTCACATGAAGACCCCTAATTCCATCTGCTCTGTTCCTACTTTTTGGTTCCTGATTATGAAACCCTGGGTGCTGTGCAGGGTGCTGAGAGAGGAGAGACCCCACAGTCCTGCCCATCCCCATGGGGCTCCCTGGGTGCTGTGCAGGGTGCTGAGAGAGGAGACACCCCACAGCCCTGCCCACCCTCCATGGGCTCCCTGGGTGCTGTGCAGGGTGCTGAGAGAGGAGAGACCCCACAGCCCTGCCCACCCTCCATGGGCTCCCTGGGTGCTGTGCAGGGTGCTGAGAGAGGAGAGACCCCACAGCCCGGCCCACCCTCCATGGGCTCCCTGGGTGCTGTGCAGGGTGCTGAGAGAGGAGAGACCCCACAGCCCTGCCCACCCTCCATGGGCTCCCTGGGTGCTGTGCAGGGTGCTGAGAGAGGAGAGACCCACAGCCCTGCCCACCCTCCATGGGCTCCCTGGGTGCTGTGCCTGGTGCTGAGAGAGGAGAGACCCCACAGCCCTGCCCACCCTCCATGGGCTCCCTGGGTGCTGCTGTGCCTGGTGCTGAGAGAGGAGACACCCCACAGCCCTACCCACCCTCCATGGGCTCCCTGGGTGCTGTGCAGGGTGCTGAGAGAGGAGAGACCCCACAGCCCTGCCCACCCTCCATGTGCTCCCTGGGTGCTGTGCCTGGTGCTGAGAGAGGAGAGACCCCACAGCCCTGCCCACCCTCCATGGGCTCCCTGGGTGCTGCTGTGCCTGGTGCTGAGAGAGGAGACACCCCACAGCCCTACCCACCCTCCATGGGCTCCCTGTGTGCTGTGCAGGGTGCTGAGAGAGGAGAGACCCCACAGCCCTGCCCACCCTCCATGGGCTCCCTGGGTGCTGTGCAGGGTGCTGAGAGAGGAGACACCCCACAGCCCGGCCCACCCTCCATGGGCTCCCTGGGTGCTGTGCAGGGTGCTGAGAGAGGAGAGACCCCACAGCCCTGCCCACCCTCCATGGGCTCCCTGGGTGCTGTGCAGGGTGCTGAGAGAGGAGAGACCCCACAGCCCTGCCCACCCTCCATGGGCTCCCTGGGTGCTGTGCAGGGTGCTGAGAGAGGAGAGACCCCACAGCCCTGCCCACCCTCCATGGGCTCCCTGTGTGCTGTGCAGGGTGCTGAGAGAGGAGAGACCCCACAGCCCTGCCCACCCTCCATGGGCTCCCTGGGTGCTGTGCAGGGTGCTGAGAGAGGAGACACCCCACAGCCCGGCCCACCCTCCATGGGCTCCCTGGGTGCTGTGCAGGGTGCTGAGAGAGGAGAGACCCCACAGCCCTGCCCACCCTCCATGGGCTCCCTGGGTGCTGTGCAGGGTGCTGAGAGAGGAGAGACCCCACAGCCCTGCCCACCCTCCATGGGCTCCCTGGGTGCTGCTGTGCCTGGTGCTGAGAGAGGAGACACCCCACAGCCCTACCCACCCTCCATGGGCTCCCTGGGTGCTGTGCAGGGTGCTGAGAGAGGAGAGACCCCACAGCCTGCCCACCCTCCATGGGTCCCCTCATCCCTTAAGTGAATTTTTGGGAGTATTCACATTTCCAACAACAACATGGCCTCCACCCTGGTGTGCAAGCACCCACCTGCCTAGGACAGAAATTAAGTAAAAATCTGTAAAAATGGAGAAAGTGCAAAAGTCACCCATGGGTCCCAGGGGCACGGGGGTGGGGGGTGGTGGGAGAACTTCAGGGTGCTATGCAAATTTCATTGTTATTCAGACAGGTATTTGGCCCCCTGATGGATGGAAAAAGAAAAAGGGGGGGGGGAGCCTGGGGCTCCCAGTAGCTGACAGCCATCTGTCTCTGCCCATTCCCGCTGACACCCAACTGCCACCCTTCACTGTGAGAGGTGCCTCAGAAAGCCGTGAATCTATTATTCCTGGTTCCATTTATTCCTGAGAAAACAGAGCTGAGAGGAGGCCCGGGGTGGCTGGAAGACTCCTGTCTGCTTCCTGCTGAAGCTTTGACATCAGGCTGCTTTGCTTGTCAGCGGATTTTTTTTTTTTTTTTTGTAGAAGAATAGGAGGTGTACCCAGGGCACCTTTGAGACTCCTTTCTTTCTTTCTTTATTTCTTTTTGTTGTTGTTGTTGTTTAAGATTTTATTTCTTTATTCATGAGAAAGAGAGGAGGAGAGAGAAAGAGCCAGACATCACTCTGGTACATGTGCTGCCAGGGATCGAACTCAGGATCTCATGCTTGATTGAGAGTCCAGTGCTCTAGCCACTGCGCCACCTGCCAGACGGAGTCCCCCAACTTTTCATCTGCACGATTCCAGCCTTTAGGTCCATATAAAGCAGGACAAAGTGTTTAATAACCAGGAACCCAAAGGTAGGAGCAGAGCAGATGGAAGTCGGGGTGTTCCTGTGGGAAGAAGCCAGGACATCTATTTTAGGTCTATTCCAAGGGGCCCGTGACTTTCGTCCTTGTCACCTGAGCCCGACAGGTAACGTGCAGGTGGGCTGCAAGTCTTGTCTGGGGAGATGGCATCAGAGTTGGGGATAGGACTAGAACTTTTATGTTATTATTAGTGATTTAATAATAACTGATAAGATAGTGGGATAAGAGGGCTACAATTCTATACAACCCCAACCCCCAGAGTCCCCTGTCCCGTCCCCTCCATTGGAAGCTTCCCTGTTCTTTATCCCTCTGGGAGCCTGGACCCAAACTCTTTATTAAGATATAAAGCAGGACAAAGTGTTTAATAACCAGGAACCCAAAGGTAGGAACAGAGCAGATGGAAGTAGGGGTCTTCCTGTGGGAAGAAGCCAGGACGTCTAATTTAGGTCTATTCCAAGGGGCCTGTGACTTTAGTCCTTGTCACCTGAGCCCGACAGGTAACGTTCAGGTGGGCTGCAAGTCTTGTCTGGGGAGATGGCGTCGGAGTTGAGAATAGAACCAGAAATCTGGGTCAAGGAAGAGAGTAGAAGTCTTCTTACAAAGGTTTTTTTTCTTAAAATCAGGCTACAGGGCAGCTCTCATTCAGAGAGGATGCACTGAGATCCTTGTTGCACTTTTCTTACAAACCAAGAAGACACCCAAGGACTTGATACGTAGACCTTGGTGTCAGGCAGTCCAGTCCTGGACCCAGGTTTTGTATGATTTCCATTTTGAAAAAAAAAAAAGAGAGGAGTGGTGGGTGGGGTCAAACGGTAGCACAGCGGGTTAAGCGCACGTAAGGACCGGCTTAAGGATCCCGGTTCGAGCCCCCGGCTCCCCACCTGCAGGGGAGTCGCTTCACAGGCGGTGAAGCAGGTCTGCAGGTGTCTGTCTATCTCTCCCCCTCTCTGTCTTCCCCTCCTTTCTTCATTTCTGTTTGTCCTATTCAACAACGAAGGACATCAACAATGACAATAATGGCCACAACAAGGCTACAACAACAAGGGCAACAAAAGGGGGAAAAAATAGCCTCTAGGAACAGTGGATTCATGGGGCAGGCACTGAGCCCCAACAATAACCCTGGAGGCAAAAAAAAAAAAGATAAAAGGAACTCTACTACACTGCTGGCGGGCATGCAAACTGGTGTAACCACTCTGGAAAAAAGTCGGGAGAATCCTTAAACCAAATACAAATAGAAATGCCACAGGACCCAACAATTCTACTCCTAGGCATACACCCAAAAGATAGAACAACACTGACCTACGTTCATTCACAGGAGCAAACACCTAGAAACAACCAAACTGACCTTTGACAGAAGACGGGAGAATAAAGTGATGGGACATAGACTCAACAGAATATTAGGCAGTAATTTAAAAAGGGTGATTTTGGGGATAAAATGGATGAAACTGGAGAAGATGGTGCTCTGTGAAGCCATTCAGGAGGTGAATTCTTTGGTTCATATGAGGAATATGAACTGTATCAATGAACATGGGGGAAAAAAACTATTTTCAAAACTTGGGGAGAACTAGAATGGTTAACTATGGGCATTACGATTCAAGACTCTGTTCCTTAATCTCAAGGAAGAATATTGCAAGCACATTATTTATTGGGTCAAGCCCGGCTGACATCATCTTTTGAAAGGAGAGAAGACAGGTTTTAAAAAATTTCCCTTTTTCAGAGGGATAGAGAATGGGAAAGCTACTGGGGAGGGGGTGGGATATGGAGATTGGGCGGTGGGAATTGTGTGGAGTTGTACCCCTCCAACCCTATGGTTTTGTTAATTAATCCTTTCTTAAATAAAAAAAATTAAAAATAAATAAAAAAAAAATTTTCCCTTTTCTTGCCCTTGTTTTATAGTTGTTGTTATTGATATTGTCATTGTTGGATAGGACAGAGAGAAATAGAGAGAGGAGGGGGAGAGAAAGACAGACACCTGCAGACCTGCTTCACCGCCTGTGAAGCGACTCCCCTGCAGGTGGGGAGCCGGGGGCTCGAACCGGGATCCTTATGCCGGTCCTTGCACTTTGCACCACATGCGCTTAACCCGCTGTGCTACCACCTGACCCACCCCCTAATTTCTTCCAACATGAAAATCAAATCTCATGGGCTCTATTCCTACCTTTTCCTGATTTATATCTTAGTGCTTTTCAGACACCATGATACTACCATGACCCCAACTTGACCTTCCTGGGCAGACGCCCTCACCCGTGTGTCCTGGAGGTTCCCCTCCCCAGAGCCCTGCCCCACCAGGGACAGACAGACACAGGCTGGGGGTGTGGATCCACCTGCCAACACCCATGTGCAGCGGAGAAGCAGTGACAGAAGCCACAACTCCCACCTTCTGCTCCCCAGAAAGAATTTGGGTCCAGGCTCCCAGAGGAATAAAGAACAGGGAAGCTTCCAATGGAGGGGCTGGAACAGGGGACTCTGGGGGTGGGAACTGGGTGGCATTATCCCCCTCCTATCCTATGGTCTTGTCGATATTTTTTATTTTATAAGTAAATTTTAAAAGATGAACAGGGAAGCTTCCAATGGAGGGGATGGGACACGGAACTCTGGTGGTGGGGCCTGTGTGGAATTGTCCCCCTGTGATCTTACAATCTTGTAAATTATTATTAAATCACTAGTTAAAAATTTTTAAAAAGCAGTTCATCTTCCAGAGAGAGAGAGAGAGAGAGAGAGAGAGAGAGCCTGGAAATTGGAATCCGGGGACCTGAAACAGATTAATTAATTAATTCAGCCTGCAGCCAAGCATTGCTATCAAGCCTGTCCCCGTGCATAGCCCTCGATGTTTAAAACATGAGTTTCCGTCTGCGTTTTATTTTTGGTTCATCGTTATTTATTTATTTTTTTTAAGATCTCATTCTCTGCCCTCCTGCTCTAAGATGATTTTTTCCCCCCATGTGTCTCAGTGTGTTGATATTTGAAATCCTGAATCCAGGGCTTCGTGGGGGGTGGGGGGGCTTTTTTCTTTCTGAATCCACAGTATTCACAAGGAATATATATATATTTTTTAATCTTATTTTTTTATATTTATTTTATTTATTTATTCCTTTTTCTTGCCCTTGTTTTATTGTTGTAGTTATTATTGTTGTTGTCGTTGTTGGATAGGACAGAGAGAAATGGAGAGAGGAGGGGAAGACAGAGAGGGGAAGAGAAAGACAGACACCTGCAGACCTGCTTCACCGCCTGTGAAGCGACTCCCCTGCAGGTGGGGAGCCGGGGGCTCGAACCTGGGTCCTTGCGCACTGTAACATGTTCACTCAACCAAGTGCGCTACCACCCGGTCCCTAGAGTACTTTTTTTTAAGAAAAATTTTAATATTTATTTATTTTCCCTTTTGTTGCCCTTGTTTTTCATTGTTTTTGTAGTTATTGTTGTTGTTATTGATGTCACTGTTGTTGGATAGGACGGAGAGAAATCGAGAGAGGAGGGGAAGACAGAGAGGGGGAGAGAAAGACAGACACCTGCAGACCTGCTTCACTGCCTGTGAAGTGACTCCCCTGCAGGTGGGGAGCCGGGGGCTAGAACCAGGATCCTCACGCCGGTCCTTGCGCTTTGCGCCACATGCGCTTAACCTGCCGAACTATTGCCCAGCCCCCCAGTAATTATCTTTTAAAACTTTAAAAAAACAAATGAGACAGACACACACATGAGAGACAGAGAGAGAGAGAGAGAGAATTGTAACAGCTAGAAAATGACTCAAGTGAAAATCTGAAGCCAAGCAGGGGCATAGATGTTAACCGCGTGATCCCAGGACTAAGAGCAATCACTTCCCTCCCCACCCACCCTTTGCTACCAGGAGGACAGTCTGTCACTGAACCAGCCTTTATATTTTTCCCTCCAGAAATGAAGAAACTATTTCTACCGCGAGTGGCGGCTTTTAGTAGCATCTCCGTGAGGTGACAAGCCCATGAATCTCTGGCCAAGACGTGCCGCCAGCCGGCTGCTAATAGCTAATATTTGTAAGCGCGACAAGCAGGGCCTTCTCGGCCCTGCCTTATAAATGAGCACGGCCATGCCAACCTTCTTGGCTGCCGGCTGCTGTCGCATGTTCACATGGCAGATCTACATCCAGGCAGACAGGGCCCACGGGCACCGGAAGAAAGGCTGAAATTCAGTACTTACGAGAGGAATGCAAATGAAAAAAAACCACACTGACACCGCACCTCACACAGGTGAGAATGGCCTAAATCCACAATCCAGGAAATGACACCTATTGGTCAGGATACGGAGAAAGGGGATTCAGCTCCATTCCTAGTGGGAAGGGAGATAGGTGTTACCATCAACATGGAGAACAGCAACTGGTGTCACCACCACCATGGAGAACAGAAAGCTGGTGTCACCACCATGGAGAACAGCAAGCTGATGTCACCACCACCATGGAGAACAGCAAGCTGGTGTCACCACGATGGAGAACAGCAACTGGTGTCACTACCCTGGAGAACAGCAAGCTGGTGTCACCACCATGGAGAAGAGCAAGCTGGTGTCACCACCATGGAGAACAGCAAGCTGGTGTCACCACCATGGAGAACAGCAACTGGTGTCACCACCATAGAGAACAGCAAGCTGGTGTCATCACCAGAGAGAGAGAGAGAGAGACAGGAACCAGTTTTTCTTCTTCTAGCGTTTGCCCTTCTTCCGTAGCCAGTCAGCAGCGTCAGGTGGAGCCTGATGTCAAGTTTCGAGACCTCCTTCGAATCTGGAGAGGTGGCAGTCGTTGACTATGTGGGTCATAGTCTGTCTGGAGCCGCAGGGGCAGTTCGGGTCGTCTCTGGCTCCCCAGCGATGGAACATAGCGGCGCACCGGCCATGGCCTGTTCGATAGCGATGGAGGAGGGCCCAATCATAACGTGCTAGGTCAAAGCCGGGTGGACGCTTGCAGGGGTCTGTGATGAGGTGTTTGTTCTTGACCTCAGCTGACTGCCAACTCTGTTTCCAAGAGTCTGGAACAGAGAAGTTCAGTGTAGGCGTAGGGGACCAGATTGGGTGACGAGACGTCAAGCGTTGGACAGGGTGGGCGAAGATCTCCGCACAGCTTAACACTTGCGTTGCACAGCTTGACACTTTATGTTGGGGGCTGGGCAGGGCTCACCTGGCTGAGGGCACCTGTTCTCAGGCACAAGGACCCGGGTTCGAGCCCCTGGTCCCAGGCACAAGGACCCGGAATCCAGCTTCTGATACCCACTACAGATGGAAGCTTCACAAGCTCAGAAGTATGGCTGTGGGTATCTCTCTATCTCTTTCACTATTAATTAGAAATAGAATAGAATAAAATAGGGTAGGATAGGACAGGACAGAGCAGAATAGAATAGAATATGATAGAATAGAATAGAATATGATAGAATAGAATAGAATAGAATAGAATAGAATAGAATAGAATAGAATAGAATAGAATAGAACAGAATCTGCTAGAATGGAATGGAATGGAAGAAAAGGATAGAATAGGATGGAATGGAATAGAATAAAATAGAGTAGGGTAGGGTAGGGTAGGGTAGGGTAGGGTAGGGTAGGGTAGGGTAGGGTAGGACAGGACAGAACAGAATAGAATATGATAGAATAGGATAGGATAGGACAGGACAGGACAGAACAGAACAGAGCAGAACAGAATAGAATAGGAGAGGACAGAATAGAACAGAATAGAATATGCAGGAGTCAGGTGGTAGCGCAGCGGGTTAAGCGCACATGACATGAAGCGAAAAGACCGGCGTAAGGAACCCAGTTCGAGCCCCCGGCTCCCCACCTGCAGGGGAGCCGCTTCACAAGCGGTGAAGCAGGTCTGCAGGTGTCTGTCTTTCTCTCCCCCTCTCTGTTTTTTTCCCTCCTCTCTCCATTTCTCTCTGTCCTCTCCAACAGTGATGATGACGACAACAGCAATAATAACCACAACAACAATAAAACAAGGGCAACAAAAGGGAAAATAAATTTAAAAAATTAAAATTAAATTTAAAAATCCAGGCCAATTTAAAAAAAAGAATATAATCTGCTAGAATGGAATAGAATCAAGTGAACAGTCTAGAATAGCATAGAAGGGGGCAGATGAGGGCTCACCTGGCTGAGGGCACCTGTTCCCAGGCACAAGAACCCGGGTTCAAGACCCCAGTCTCCACCTGCAGGGGGGGAAAGGTTCACGAACGGTGGAGCAGGGCTGCAGGGGTCTTTCTCTGTCTCTCTCCCTCTCTGCTCACCTTTCCTCCGTAATTTCTGTCTGTCTTGTCAAATAAAACAGAGTGAAAAAAAATGGCCACGGGGAGCGGTGGATACATTTTTTTCCTCCCCTCCACAACGTATGAGTCTCAGAGAGAACTGAGCATGCAGACATGATTTGGATAGGTTAGGCAGTCGTGGCTAAATGATTGAAAAGTTTATGGGGGGGGAAGAAAGAAAGAAAAAGAAATATCATCCTTTTGGGACACAGCATTTCATGTCTTTAGGGTTTTGGTGAACCTGGAAGACGGTCTGACCAGAGCCGGAGACACAATGCTGGTTAAATCACAGCCTCACCGCAGGCAACAGAAGCCAACATTCATTTCTTGGTGCGATTTGATTTTTCTGCTAACGGAATTTTTTTTTTTTCTGTTCCTCTCTGGAGGTCACCTTCAGAATGAAACAGCCAAAGCCTAGATATCTCTGTATCCTTGCAAAGAATACTGTTCTTGGGGCCGGGGGCAGGGGACCTGGCTGAGGGCACCTGTTCCCAGGCACAAGGACCCGGGTTCGAGCCCCCTGGTCCCCACCTGCAGGGGGGAAGCTTCACGAGCGGTGAAGCAGGGCTGCAGGGGTCTCTCTGCCTCTCTCTCTCCTCTATCTCCCCCTTCACTCTCATTTTCTGGCTATCTCTATCCAATGGATAAATAAAGATAATAAAATGATTTTGAAAAAGAAATTTTTTTTTTACTTTTTAAAATAATATTCTTTTATTTATTTATTTATTCCCTTTTGTTGCCCTTGTTGTCTATTGTTGTCGTTAGTATTGTTGTTGTTATTGACGTCGTTGTTGTTGGATAGGACAGAGAGAAATGGAGAGAGGAGGGGAAGACAGAGAGGGGGAGAGAAAGACAGACGCCTGCAGACCTGCTTCACCGCCTGGGAAGCGACTCCCCTGCAGGTGGGGAGCCGGGGCTCGAACCGGGGTCCTTACGCCGGTCCTTGTGCTTTGCGCCACCTGCGCTTAACCCACTGCGCCACCGCCCGACTCCCCTACTTCCTCTCCTTCTTCTTTCTCCTCCTCTGTCTCCTTCTCCCTCCCTCCCTTTCTCTTTCTCTCTTTCCTTTGCTCTCTCTCTTGCTGGCTATAATATCTGCTTTATTTATTATTTTTTTTTTACAAGATCCATCCACGGCAAAGGTCTGTTTACACATCTGCACACCCCACCTATTTCCACCCCTCTACGTCCTCTCTCTGCCCCCTTCCTCTGGCCCTTTCTCCTTGTGGGGAAAAAAAAAAAACCACCATAGTCTTTACAAAGTGCTAGGAAACAGTTCCGATCATTTATTTGTAGTTTATTTAAAAAATTTAAAGGCTTATTTATTTTTGAAATTAAAGAGAGAAATCAAGAGGCAAGGGGGTGATAGACAGAGAGACCCTGCAGCCCTGCTCCACCACTCGTGAAGCTTCCCCCCTGCAGGTGGGGACCAGGGGCTCGAACCCGGGTCCTTGCGCCTGGGATCAGGTGCCCTCAGCCAGGTGAGCCCTCGCCTGCCTCAGTTTTTATTCCTTTTCTTAAAGAAATGTATGTGCTTCTGAAATAAATATTTATACATCACATATAAGCAAAACCATCTGGCCATGGTCTTTCAGAAAGAGGCAGGTCACTTGGGAACAGGTGTAAAATACAGCAGCGAGAAAATTGAAATAAATTAAAAAGAAAAAAAGAAAAGAAAAAGAAATTGAAACACGGACTTGTTGTTCATTATTAAATAAGATAGAAGGAGGAGGAGGAGGAGAAGGAGAAGAAGGAGGAGGAGGAGAAGGAGGAGGAGGAGGGAGAAGAAGGAGAAGGAGAAGAACAAGAAGAAGGAGAAGGAGGAGAAGGAGAAGAACAAGAAGAAGGAGGAGAAGGAGAAGGAGAAGAAGAAGGAGGAGAAGGAGAAGAAGAAGGAGGAGAAGGAGAAGAAGAAGGAGAACAAGAAGAAGGAGAAGAACAACAAGAAGAAGGAGAAGAACAAGAAGAAGGAGGAGAAGGAGAAGAAGAAGGAGAAGAACAAGAAGAAGGAGGAGGAGGAGCAGGAGAAGGAGGAGAAGGAAAAGGAGGAGAAGGAGAAGGAGAAGGAGAAGAAGAAGAAGGAGAAGAAGAAGGAGAAGGAGAAGCAGAAGAAGAAGGAGGAGGAGAAGAAGTAGAAGGAGGAGAAGGAGAAGGAGAAGAACAAGAAGAAGGAGAAGAACAAGAAGAAGGAGAAGAACAAGAAGAAAGAAGGAGAAGAACAAGAAGAAGGAGGAGGAGGAGCAGGAGAAGGAGGAGAAGGAAAAGGAGAAGAAGAAGAAGAAGAAGAAGAAGAAGAAGAAGAAGAAGAAGAAGAAGAAGAAGAAGAAGAAGAAAAAGAAGAAGAAGAAGGAGGAGGAGAACAACAACAAGAAGAAGGAGAAGCAGAAGAAGAAGGAGGAGGAGAAGAAGGAGAAGGCGAAGGAGGAGAAGGAGAAGAACAAGAAGAAGGAGAAGAACAAGAAGAAGGAGAAGGAGAAGAACAAGAAGAAGGAGGAGGAGGAGCAGGAGAAGGAGGAGGAGGAGGAGGAGGAGGAGGAGAAGAAGAAGAAGAAGAAGAAGGAGAAGAAGAAGAAGAAGAAGAAGAAGAAGGAGAACAACAAGAAGGAGAAGGAGGAGAAGGAGAAGAAGAAGGAGAAGAACAAGAAGAAGGAGAAGGAGAAGAACAAGAAGAAGAAGGAGGAGGAGGAGGAGAAAGGGATGAAGAAGGAGAAGAAGAAGGCGGAGGAGGAGGAGGAGAAGGAGAAGAAGAAGAAGAAGAAGAAGAAGAAGAAGAAGAAGGAGAACAAGAAGAAGAAGAAGGAGAAGGAGAAGCAGAAGAACAAGAAGAAGGAGGAGGAAAAGAAGGAGGAGAAGGCGGAGGAGGAGGAGGAGAAGGAGAAGCAGAAGAAGCAGAAGAAGAAGAAGGAGAAGGAGAAGGAGAAGGAGAAGGAGAAGGAGAAGAAGAAGAAGCAGAAGAAGAAGAAGAAGAAGAAGAAGAAGAAGAAGAAGAAGAGGAAGAAGAAGAGAATATGGTAACACAAACATCAAAAATAAAGAACCTTAAGGTCTTATCTAGGTTAATAAGGATGAGAAACACACACACACACACACACACACACACACACACACACACAAAGATATGAGACTGAAAATTACGAGCGAGAAAAATACCATTATTTTTTTAAAAAAAGACCAGCAGATTGTCCACATGTAAATGTCCCTAACAAGCACTGTCTATATATAATTCTTGTACGAATATCTCACATAAAAATATATCTACGACTGTCTTCTTCAAAGCTGTTCTCATCTCTCTCTCTCTCTCTGTCTCCGTCCGTCGCTTTTCACCCTCTGTCCATTTCTTCTTCTCCTTCTGTGCTTGAGAGACGTACTTTTCTACTTTTATTTCCATAGTTTTTTGTGTTTGGTTGGGTCTTGTTATGTAGGTCCTTCTTGGGAGTTAATTTAGTTATTTTTGTTTCTTTTTCTCTGACAATCTTTTCTTTCTTTCTTCCTTTCTTTATCTCTCTTTTCCTCTCTCCCTTCCTTTCTTCCCCTCCCTTCCTTCCTTTCTTTCTTTCTTCCTTTCTCTTTCTTTCTTTCTTTTTCTCTTTCTTCCTTCCTTTCTTTCTTTCTTTCTTTTTCTCTTTCTTTCTTTTTCTCTCTTTCTTTCTTTTTCTCTTTCTTTCTTTCTTTCTTTTTCTCTTTCTTCCTTCCTTTCTTTCTTTCTTTTTCTCTTTCTTTCTTTCTGTCTTTTTCTCTTTCTTTCTTTCTTTCTTTCCTTTCTTTCTTTTTCTCTTTCTTTCTTTTTCTCTTTCTTCCCTTTCTTTCTTTCTTTCTTTCCTTTCTTTCTTTTTCTCTTTCTTTCTTTCTTTCTTTTTCTCTTTCTTCCCTTCTTTCTTTCTTTCCTTTCTTTCTTTCTTTTTCTCTTTCTTCCCTTCTTTCTTTCTCCTTTTTTCTTCTCTCTCTCTCTTCCTTCCTTCTTGATATTTTACTTATCTTTTCTTTATTGGGGAGAGACAGTGAGAAATCAAGAGGGAGACACAGAGAGACAGAGAGACCCCTGCAGTCCTGCTTCCCCACTCACAAAACTTTTCCCCTGCAGGTGGGGACTGGAGGCTCAAACCCCGGTCCTTGCACATTGTAACGTGTGTGTTCAACCAGGTGTGCCACCACCTAGCCTTCCTTCCTTCCTTCCTTCCTTCCTTCCTTCCTTCCTTCCTTCCTTTCTTTCCTTCTTTCTTCCTTCCTTTCTTTCTTTCTTTCTTTCTTCCTTTCCTTTTTTCTTCCTGTGTTTTAATTGGGAATATTAATGGTTTACAGTAAATACGGCTGACGTAGGAGGAAGCTTCACGAGTGGTGAAGCAGGGTTACAGGTGTCTCTCTTCCTCTCTTCATTAGGACAGAATAGAATCTGCTAGAACAGAACAGAACAGAACAGAAAAGAATAAATTGAATAGAATCTGCTAGAACAGAACAGAACAGAAAAGAATAGAATAAATTGAATAGAATCTGCTAGAACAGAACAGAACAGAAAAGAATAGAATAAATTGAATAGAATCTGCTAGAATAGAACAGAACAGAAAAGAATAGAATAAATTGAATAGAATCTGCTAGAACAGAACAGAACAGAAAAGAATAGAATAAATTGAATAGAATCTGCTAGAACAGAACAGAACAGAAAAGAATAGAATAAATTGAATAGAATCTGCTAGAATAGAACAGAACAGAAAAGAATAGAATAAATTGAATAGAATCTGCTAGAATAGAACAGAACAGAAAAGAAAAGAATAGAATAAATTGAATAGAATCTGCTAGAATAGAACAGAACAGAAAAGAAAAGAATAGAATAAATTGAATAGAATCTGCTAGAATAGAACAGAACAGAACAGAAAAGAATAGAATAAATTGAATAGAATCTGCTAGAATGGAACAGAATCAGGTGAATGGTCTAGAATAGGATAGAAGGGGCCAGGTGGGGGCTCACCTGGCTGAGGGCACCTGTTCCCAGGCACAAGGATCCAGGTTCAAGCCCCCGGTCCCCACCTGCAGGGGGGAAGCTTCATAAGCGGTGGAACAGGGCTGCAGGGGTCTCTCTGTCTCTGTCCTTATCTTTTTTCCCCTTCTTGATTTCTCTGTCTTTATCCAATAAGTGAATAAATACACAGCTAAGTAAAAGAATATATATTTAATTTTTTAGAGTTTTTTCTTTTAATATTTATTTATGTATTCCCTTTTGTTGCCCTTGTTTTATCGTTGTAGTTATTATTGTTGTTGTTACTGATGTCGTCGTTGTTGGATAGGACAGAGAGACATGGAGAGAGGAGGGGAAGACAGAGAGGGGGAGAGAAAGACAGACACCTGCAGACCTGCTTCACCGCCTGTGAAGCGACTCCCCTGTAGGCAAGGAGCCGGGGGCTCGAACTGGGATCCTTACGCGGGTCCTTGCGCTTTGCACCACGTGCACTTAACCCGCTGCGCTACCGCCTGACTCCCAGAATATATACATATATTTTAAAGAATTGTATTCTAACCTACGTGCAGGGGGAAATCTTCATGAGTGGTGGAGTAGGGTTGCAGGTATCTCTCTGTCTGTCTCCATCTCTCTCTCCCCTCTCAATTTCTCTCTGTCTCTACCTAAGAAACAAAGAAACGTCCACTTGCAGAGGGGAGATAAAGACTGTCTTCTGAGTTCCAGCCCTGCCTGACACTCTGTCGGTAAACACTGAACCCTGCACGAGGGGAAAGAAAAATAATCGTCGAGGACTGAGATAAAGATTTGACAACCAGAGACTTCACTTGAAGACGTCTCCCACGGGGGCGACTCATACAAGTAAAACGTTTGTCCCTGATCTTCTGGATGGAATATACAAAGACCATCCTATGCGTGGGAGGGAGAGAAAACATTTCTTCTATTTAAGAAAAAAATTTATATATAGATATGTATGTATCTCCTGTTTCTTTCTCCTATATTCCTGTCACCAGCTGTCAGAATCCTTGTCCCTAATGGCAAAGGAACAAGTCTTAAAAACAAGCCCTGTTGTGGCTTTCGTTGCTAAGTACGTGTACACCTCAATCTTCCCCAAATAGCTGTTTCTCAAAAAAACAACAACACACAAAAAAACTTTACCTTGATTTAATATTGATTTACAAAGTTATCAGATCACAGGGCTCTAATTAAACCCCGTTCCCACCCCCAGAGTCCCGTGTCCCCGTTCCCTCCATTGGAGCCTGCATTGCTTCTCCCAAGCTCACAGACATGGGCTGACGATTATTTCTACGACTGTCTAGATTTATATATCTTTGCCCATGTTTTCCCCTCTGGTCCTGCCTTCTCTTCCTGTCTCAGCCACACCTCCACCTGTCACTCCTTCTGAGTGTCCCTCCTTTTTTCCGCTTCTCTCTCTCCGGGTCCTGATGAAATTGGGGTTCAGAGCCCTCTGGGCATCTTCCCCCTGACATTTCTCCCCCTCTGGGAGCCTGGATCCAAATTTCTTTTCCGCCATCCTTGTAGAGCCTGCCCCCTGGTCCTGGTGGTGCGTCTGGAAGCGGGTAGGGGGCCTAGGTGTCTAGACAAAGGTCTCCACGTTGAATCAAAGAGTCCGTGCGCTTTAGGGCAAAGCGGGTGATGGATGCTGCAGGGTGAGAGGGTCTGAGTTTCCTGACCCCCTTCATTCTGTTAGGGAAAAAGTTCCATAATAAAGAGAAGTGTGCTGGTCTCTCGAACCCTCGGCCACCGTCCCAGCCCACAACAGGTGGCTTCCGCTGCGTGTCCTGAGTTTCTGGCTCACAAACTGGTGTCTGAGTTTCTGGACCTGTGGGCATCGTGCTTCTCAGCTGTGCAATCAGTCTCCTCAAAGGGGACGAAAGGGGACGGATTCATGGGTAGAAAGTTGTCGCTGACATCTGGCCGTTCTTTCTTGCCGGGGTGGATCTGTGGTGGAGGTGGGTGGTGAAGGGTTTACTCAGCCAGTCCCATCAGATCGATCCATTTCCTGGTGTGCCTTCAGGGCTTTGTCTGGTTTTTAATGTTTTATTAGTGATTGAATAATGATGAACAAGATGGTAAGATCACAGGGCGACAATCCCACCCAGTTCCCACCCCAGAGTCCCCTGTCCCATCCCCTCCATTGGAAGCTTCCCTGTTCTTTATCCCTCTGGGAGCCTGGACCCAAATTCTTTCTGGGGAGCAGCAGGTGGGAGTTGTGGCTTCTGTCACTGCTTCTCCGCTGGACATGGGTGTTGGCAGGTGGATCCACACCCCCAGCCTGTGTCTGTCTGTCCCTAGTGGGGCAGGGCTCTGGGGAGGGGAGGCTCCAGGACACACGGGTGCTCTAACACTTGAGAAGCTTCCCCCCTGCAGGTGGGGACCAGGGGCTTGAACCCGGGTCCTTGTGCCTGGGAACAGGTGCCCTCAGCCAGGTGAGCCCCCACCTGGTTTCTTTACTTCATAGTAATGAGAGAGCTAGAGAAACAAACAAAAAAATGGTACGTAGGTAGATAGATAGATAGAAAGAAAGAAAGAAAGAAAGAAAGATAGATAGATAGATAGTGAAGGAGAAAGAGAGAGAGAGAGCTGACAGCCCTGCTGAGCCCTGGCTGCTGGTGGTGCTGGGGATGGAACCTGGGGCCTCAGAGCCTCAGGCAGGAGAGTCTGTGTGCAGAACCATTATTATTATTGTTATTGTTATTATTATTATTATTTCCCAGAACCCTGCTGAGCCCTGGCTGCTGGTGGTGCTGGGGATGGAACCTGGGGCCTCAGAGCCTCAGGCAGGAGAGTCTGTGTGCAGAACCATTATTATTATTAATTATTATTATTATTATTATTTCCCAGAGCCCTGCTGAGCCCTGGCTGCTGGTGGTGCTGGGGATGGAACCTGGGGCCTCAGAGCCTCAGGCAGGAGAGTCTGTGTGCAGAACCATTATTATTATTTTTTTATTATTATTATTTTATTATTTCCCAGAGCCCTGCTGAGCTCTGGCTGCTGGTGGTGCTGGGGATGGAACCTGGGGCCTCAGAGCCTCAGGCAGGAGAGTCTGTGTGCAGAACCATTATTATTATTAATTATTATTATTATTATTATTTCCCAGAGCCCTGCTGAGCCCTGGCTGCTGGTGGTGCTGGGGATGGAACCTGGGGCCTCAGAGCCTCAGGCAGGAGAGTCTGTGTGCAGAACCATTATTATTATTTTTTTATTATTATTATTTTATTATTTCCCAGAGCCCTGCTGAGCTCTGGCTGCTGGTGGTGCTGGGGATGGAACCTGGGGCCTCAGAGCCTCAGGCAGGAGAGTCTGTGTGCAGAACCAATATTATTATTATTATTATTATCATTATTATTATTATTATCATTATTATTTCCCAGAGCCCTGCTGAGCCCTGGCTGCTGGTGGTGCTGGGGATGGAACCTGGGGCCTCCGAGCCTCAGGCAGGAGAGTCTGTTTGCGGAATTATTATTATTATTATTATTATTATTATTATTATTATTATTATCTTCCCCTGAGCCCTGCTGAGTTCTGGCTAGATAGATGATAGGTAGATAGATAGATAGATAGATAGATGATAGATAGATGATAGATAGATGATAGATAGATAGATAGATAGATAGTTGTAGAAATAATAGTCAGCCCATGGTAGGTAGAAGGATAGATATATAGATAGATAGATAGATAGATGATAGGTAGATAGGTAGGTAGATAGGTAGGTAGGTAGGTAGATAGATAGATAGATAGATAGAAAGATAGTTGTAGAAATAATAGTCAGCCCATGGTAGGTAGAAGGGTAGATAGATAGATGATAGATAGGTAGATAGGTAGATAAGTAGATAGGTAGATAGATAGATAGATAGATAGATAGGCAGTTGTGGAAATAATAGTCAGCCCATGTCTGTGAATTTGGGAGAACCACTGCGTTTTCCAATGGAGAAGACGGGGACATGGGACTCTGGGGGTGGGAACGGGGTGGGACTGGATCCCTGTTATTTTATGCTTTTTTGACTCAATATTAAATCGCTCATAAAAAAAAACAAACAAACAAAAAGAAAGAAAGAGGTAGACTTTCCTGGGTCCCTTCCCCCAGACTCAGGCCTGTGTAACCAAACCGGTCTGCCAGCAATTATCTGGAGGGGAATTCTCTCCCTGGAGCTGAACAAAAGGGGAATTATTTCCATTATTTCCATCACAAAAGACCTTTTATAGAGGAGAGAGAGAGAGAGAGAGAGAGAGGAGTATCTTCCTCCAAGACTTAGGGAGTTCTTCTACTGGTTAGAGACCTAATATAGAAATACTCTTCTTTTTTAAAAAAAAATAATTTATTCCTTTTTGTTGTCCTTGTTTTACTGTTGTTGTTGGATAGGACAGAAAGAAATGGAGAGAGGAGGGGAAGACAGAGAGGGGGAGAGAAAGACAGACACCTGCAGACCTGCTTCACCGCCTGGGAAGCGACTCCCCTGCAGGTGGGGAGCCGGGGGCTCGAACCGGGATCCTTACTCAGGTCCTTGCGCTTTGCGCCACCTGCGTTTAACCCGCTGCGCTACCACCTGACTCCCATGTAGAAATATTCTAATTCACTGGGCATGCACTCTTTATTTTCTTAGTTAATTAATAAATTAATTTTGGATAGAGACAGAAGTTGTGAGGAGAGGGGGAGATAGATATAGATAGGTATAGATATCGCTGTTATTTTTATCACTTGTAGATGAGTAGACGTATATATATGAGCAAAGTTATATAGAAATATATATTATTGATAAGGCAATATATATATATTTTTACATTTTTTATATTTATTTTATTTCTTTATTCCCTTTTGTTGCCCTTGTGGTTTTATTGTTGTAGTTATTATTGTTGTTGTCGTTGTTGGATAGGACAGAGAGAAATGGAGAGAGGAGGGGAAGACAGAGAGGGGGAGAGAAAGACAGACACCTGCAGACCTGCTCCACCACTCGTGAAGCTTCCCCCTGCAGGTGGGGACTAGGGGGCTTGAACCCGGGTCCTTGTCCATGTGGGTCCGGTGCACAAACCTGTAAAATGTCACAGCTAAAAAAAAAAAAAAAAAGAAAAAAATGTCGCAGCTGTTTTATGTATCGCAAACAAGATGTGACGCGTGTGGCCGCCTGACCCGTGAACCCCCCGTTTGTTTTTCACGGACGTTTTGTCTCCAGAAGGAGAGATTTAGGGCAAAGCCAAAAAGGAAAAGAAATATCACTTAATTTGTCACGGGATCCCCTAGGGTGAAGCATATTGGCTCCCTAGAAGGAGAATTTTGAACTTTGTACCCCAAGGATGTTCTTTTTCTGGGAAATACAGACACAGACACAAGCCCACAAAACAAGTCACTTCCATCCAACACTTCCTTTCTTCCTTTCTTTCTTTCTTTCTTTCTATCTTTCTTTCTTTTCATTCTCCCTTTATGTGTTTCTTGTCCCTTTCTAGAGAAAATGTTGATTTTTTTTGTTTGTTTTTCATGATTCTCTTTAATTTTGTTTGTTTGTTTGTTTGTTGTTGTTTATTGGTGGGATTGATGGTTCACCGTAGATACAGTTGTCGGTCCATGTGTAAAATTTCTCACGTTTGTCATCTGGGAGGTGACACACTGGATAAACCATCGGACTCTCAAGCATGAGGTCCTGAGTTCAAGCCCCGGCAGCACATATATCACAGTGATGTCTGGCTCTTTCTCTCTCCTCCTATGTTCCTCATTCTTCTTCTTCTAGTGTTTGCCCTTCTTCCGTAGCCAGTCAACAGCGTCAGGTGGAGCCTGATGTCAAGTTTCGAGACCTCCTTTGAATCTGGAGAGGTGGCCGTCGTTGACCATGTGGGTCATAGTCTGTCTGGAGCCGCAGGGGCAGTTCGGGTCGTCTCTGGCTCCCCAGCTAGGAAGGATCGTCAGTTTCCCCAATGAATGGGTACTCACGGGATGCACCACGAGAAGGTCGATCCAATGCATCCCAATGTTCCTCATTAATAAATACATAAAATCTTCAAAAAAAAAAAAATTCTCAAGTTTTTTTTTTTTTGTAAAAACACTCTCCCCCTTCCAGCCCAGGTTACCTCCTCCTCCACCATCAGAATCTGAAAGCCCTCCCGCCCCATCGCAGAATCCTTTACACCAAACCCAGTCCGCTTGGCGTTTCCTCTTCTGTTCTTCTTTCTCCACCTCTGTCCATGAGTGAGATCATCCCATCTTATTCTTCTCTTTCTGGCTGCCCTCTCTTCCCGGGATGCCTTCAGGTTCCATGCCAGAGGAGGTGAAGAACGTGACTTCCTCATTTCCACACCATTTTCTATAGTGGTGGCACCACTTTGCTTTCCCACACAGAATACAACCTCGTTCTTTTCTCTTCACCTCCTCAATAACACTTTTTTTTTCTCCCCTTCCAGTTCTTTCTTTTCCTATACGTCCTTTTCACAGGAGTTGAGTGATAGAAGCCACGTTTTATTGGTAATTATTATTATTTATTTTTTTAAATTGGGGGTATTAATGGTGTATAGTACATACGGTTTCTAGCACGTGGATAAACTCAGTTTTCCGCAAAACATTCTCCCCCTTCCTGCCTAGATCCTCCGTCAGCATCAAGGCACCAGGACCTGAAAGATCCCCCTTTCCCACCCCAGAATCCTTTACTACTTGGCTGCAAGACAGCAAACCCAGTCCATGTTCCACTTTGCGTCTCCCTTTCTGTTCCTTTTTCTGCATGTCTGCCCCTGAGTGTTCATCCTTCTCTTTGTAGCTGAAGAGAAGAGAAGCCTCCGTCTCCCTTTGTAATCGTCCTGTCTTAACGTCAGGAGCTCCGGCTTTGCAAAGGGGGAATGGTTTATGTCTTAGTTTATTATTATTATTTTCTTAAGGCTTGTTTTACAAGACAGAAGAGTGTCGAGTACAAATAACCGCTATTTAGGAGGCTCTTTCACAGAAATAAAAACAGAGGTGGCTTTTATGACTTTGATCATGGATTTAATTAGGCATTTGGTACTCAGAGAGATAGTCCAATTAAAAAAAAAACAAACAGGAAATAAAAATGATTTAAAAGTCATTTGGAAACAGACCAAGATGGAGAGGGTGGTAATTCCGGCTTTGGGGAGGGGACAAGAGTTTCTAATAATAGCAAACACACAGCCAAACAACCTCATAAAATTCTCTTATTATTAGAAAGTCTTGAGGAGGGTCCTGTTTTTTGCTGTCCGTAAAAATCAGAGGGAAAATAAGGTCTTAGATGCGGCCTTGAAGGACTGTACAAAACAGGTGGGAATTCTTGTTATGTTTTGTCTGTTTATTTTTGTTCCCATCCTCCCACCTCCCAAAGATCACCCCCAGAATTCTCATAAGTCTTAGAAATAAGCTTGCTTACTTCTAAGTTTTTTTTTTGCTCTTTTTTTTTTTCATTTATTTATTCCCTTTTGTTGCCCTTGTTTTTTTAGTATTGTGGTTATTATTGTTGTTGTTATTGATCTTGTCATTGTTGGCTAGGACAGAGAGAAATGGAGAGAGGAGGGGAAGACAGAGAGGGGGAGAGAAAGACAGACACCTGCAGACCTGCTTCACCGCCTATGAAGCGACTCCTTGTGCTTTGCGCCACCATTAATAATAATAATAATAATGGTTCTGCACACAGACTCTCCTGCCTGAGGCTCTGAGGCCCCAGGTTCCATCCCCAGCACCACCAGCAGCCAGGGCTCAGCAGGGCTCTGGGAAATAATAATAATAATAATAATAATAAATAATAATGATGGTTCTGCACACAGACTTTCCTGCCCTGAGGCTCTGAGGCCCCAGGTTCCATCCCCAGCACCACCAGCAGCCAGAGCTCAGCAGGGCTCTGGGAAATAATAATAGTAATAATAATAATAATGGTTCTGCACACAGATGCTCCTGCCTGAGGCTCTGAGGCCCCAGGTTCCATCCCCAGCACCACCAGCAGCCAGGGCTCAGCAGGGCTCAGGGAAATAATAATAATAATAATAATAATAATAATAATGGTTCTGCACACAGACTCTCCTGCCTGAGGCTCTGAGACCCCAGGTTCCATCCCCAGCACCACCAGCAGCCAGGACTCAGCAGAGCTCTGGGAAATAATAATAATAATGATAATAATAATAATAATGGTTCTGCACACAGATGCTCCTGCCTGAGCCTCTGAGGCCCCAGGTTCCATCCCCAGCACCACCAGCAGCCAGAGCTCAGCAGGGCTCTGGGAAATAATAATAGTAATAATAATAATAATGGTTCTGCACACAGACACTCCTGCCTGAGGCTCTGAGGCCCCAGGTTCCATCCCCAGCACCACCAGCAGCCAGGGCTCAGCAGGGCTCTGGGAAATAATAATAATAATAATAATAATAATAATAATAATAATGGTTCTGCACACAGACTCTCCTGCCTGAGGCTCTGAGGCCCCAGGTTCCATCCCCAGCACCATCAGCAGCCAGAGCTCAGCAGGGCTCTGGGAAATAATAATAGTAATAATAATAATAATGGTTCTGCACACAGACGCTCCTGCCTGAGGCTCTGAGGCCCCAGGTTCCATCCCCAGCACCACCAGCAGCCAGGGCTCAGCAGAGCTCTGGGAAATAATAATAATAATAATAATAATAATAATAATAATAATAATAATAGTAATGGTTCTGCACACAGACTCTGCTGCCTGAGGCTCTGAGGCCCCAGGTTCCATCCCCAGCACCACCAGCAGCCAGAGCTCAGCAGGGCTCTGGGAAATAATAATAGTAATAATAATAATAATGGTTCTGCACACAGACGCTCCTGCCTGAGGCTCTGAGGCCCCAGGTTCCATCCCCAGCACCACCAGCAGCCAGGGCTCAGCAGGGCTCTGGGAAATAATAATAATAATAATAATAATAATAATAGTAATGGTTCTGCACACAGACTCTGCTGCCTGAGGCTCTGAGGCCCCAGGTTCCATCCCCAGCACCACCAGCAGCCAGGGCTCAGCAGGGCTCAGGGAAATAATAATAATAATAATAATAATAATGGTTCTGCACACAGACTCTCCTGCCTGAGGCTCTGAGACCCCAGGTTCCATCCCCAGCACCACCAGCAGCCAGGACTCAGCAGAGCTCTGGGAAATAATAATAATAATGATAATAATAATAATAATGGTTCTGCACACAGATGCTCCTGCCTGAGGCTCTGAGGCCCCAGGTTCCATCCCCAGCACCACCAGCAGCCAGAGCTCAGCAGGGCTCTGGGAAATAATAATAGTAATAATAATAATAATGGTTCTGCACACAGACGCTCCTGCCTGAGGCTCTGAGGCCCCAGGTTCCATCCCCAGCACCACCAGCAGCCAGGGCTCAGCAGAGCTCTGGGAAATAATAATAATAATAATAATAATAATAATAATAATAGTAATGGTTCTGCACACAGACTCTGCTGCCTGAGGCTCTGAGGCCCCAGGTTCCATCCCCAGCACCACCAGCAGCCAGGGCTCAGCAGGGCTCAGGGAAATAATAATAATAATAATAATAATAATAATAATAATGGTTCTGCACACAGACTCTCCTGCCTGAGGCTCTGAGACCCCAGGTTCCATCCCCAGCACCACCAGCAGCCAGGACTCAGCAGAGCTCTGGGAAATAATAATAATAATGATAATAATAATAATAATAATAATGGTTCTGCACACAGATGCTCCTGCCTGAGGCTCTGAGGCCCCAGGTTCCATCCCCAGCACCACCAGCAGCTTGGGCTCAGCAGGGCTCTGGGGAAATAATAATAATAATAATAATAACTATCAGTAACAATAATTATAACAACAACTACAATAATGCCAACAGAGTATTCATCTACTCAAGACACCGCAAAGGAGAAAAAAGGAGGAGGGGAGGAAGGACGCCGGGGAGAAGGAAAGAGACTAAATAAGACATGGTAAAAAAAAAAAAAAAATTAAAGAGGGCTCTCTTGAATTGTCCTTGATTTTCAAAAGTATTTTATTTATTTATTCTGGATAGAGACTGAGAGAAATCAAGAGAGGAAGGAGGAGAGAGAGATAGAGAGACGGAGAGACATCTGCAGCCCTGAATCAACACTCGTGAAGCTTCCCCCCTGCAGGTGGGGACCTCGAACCTGGGTCCTTGCATATGGGGTACAGGTGGAGAATCCTTTTCCAGTTGTTGAATAATCAGGAAACTGAAGGTCAGAATAGAGCAGATGTGATTTTGGGTTCTTCATGTTGGAAGGATCTAGGAAAACTGTTTTTGTTCTAATCCTCCTTTTTCCACTTTTTTTGGGATTTGCTCTCGGTCCTGATCCCACTTTCTTCGTCCTGTTCCCAACTCTGACACTGTCTTTCCAGACAAGACTTTTAAGACTTTTCAGCCCGCCTGCATGTGACCTGTTGGGCTCAGGCCAAAAGCTGTATTTATTAGTATTATTATTAATTATTTTTACAAGATTTATCAGCAGGCTTTGGAAATCTCCACTTGGTTTTTTTTTTTTTTTAAAAAAAACATTCATTTCTTTCCCCTGGCTTATAAATCCTCTCATTTACTGAGCGCTGATGCTTGGAGTAATGATTTCTCAACGAGAGGTTCACACCGGATTTATGAGGGGTGTTTATAAATCATAGCAGACTTTTTTTTTTTTCTCTTTTTGAAAGCATCGACTTACGTCTCTTGGCTGTAAATCAGGGGAATTAAAGATATACCAATTTTCAAATGCTTTCCTTTTTTGTTATTTTGATTTCTTTATTTTTTTTCCTCTCCGTAGAGCTAATCCAGTCAATTGCTCAGTAAGTACTTTATGTCTTTTAATCCATTTCACATTTATAATTAAATGCTGTTATTTCAGTAAATACCCATCGATTTATGGCCATCTTGAATGCAGGCACCGGGGCTGATTGGAAGGCTGCCTGTGATCTCAGAATTACAGATGATATTGGAAACACGCTTAGAGACACTAGGCCCCAGGTTCAAACCCCAGCACCACCAGCAGCCAGAGCTGAGCAGGGTTCTTGGGAAATAATAATAATAATAATAATAATTCTGTGACATACTCTCCTATCTGAGACGTTGAGGCCCCAGGTTCCAACACCAGCACCATCATCAGCCAGAGCTCAGCAGGGCTCTGGGGAAAATTAAAAAATATAGTGATAACAATAATAATCAGAGTTGAGCAGGGTAATAATAATAATAATAGTAATGAGATAGCATAATTTTTCTGCATGTGACAATACAAAGAGAAAAACCCCTTCATAGAAGTCCAGAAGAAGGGAGTCAGGTGGTAGCGCAGCGGGTTAAGCAGAAGGACCGGCATAAGGATCCCGGTTTGAGCCCCCAGCTTCCCATCTGCAGAGGAGTCGCTTCACAGGCAGTGAAGCAGGTCTGCAGGTGTCTGTCTTTCTCTCCCCCTCTCTGTCTTCCCCTCCTCTCTCCATTCCTCTCTGTCTTATCCAACAACAACGACGACATCAATAACAACAACAATAACTACAACAATAAAGCAACAAGGGCAACACAAGGAAATAAATAAGTATTTAAAAAAAGAAGTCCAGATGAAATCTCAAGAAGCTTAACTCCCTTTTCCGTGTTCTATTTTTCGTATCCTATTCTTTTTTTTAAAAAAAGAGCTTTTTTTCTATTAATTTTATTTATTTATTGGAGTGAGACAGCCAGAAATTGAGAGGGAAGAGGACACAGAGTGGGAGAGAGACAAAGAGACCCCTGCAGCTCTGCCCCACCACTGGGGAAGCTTCCCCCCTGCAGGTGGGGACCAGGGGCTTGAACCCGGGTCCTTGTGCCTGGGAACAGGTGCCCTCAGCCAGGTGAGCCCCCACCTGGCCCCTTCTATCCTATTCTAGACTGTTCACCTGATTCTAGTCCATTCTAGCAGATTCTATTCTATTCTATTCTATTCTATTCTATTCTATTCTATTCTATTCTATTCTATATTTTATTCTATTCTGTCCTGTCCTATTCTAATTCCATTCTATTCTATTCTATTCTATTCTATTCTATTCTATTCTATTCTATTCTATTCTATTCTATTCTATTCTATTCTACTCTATTCTACTCTATTCTACTCTATTCTACTCTATTCTACCCTACCCTAATTCTATTCTATTCTATTCTATTCTATTCTATTCTGTTCTGTTCTGTTCTGTTCCGTTCCGTTCCGTTCCGTTCCGTTCCATTCCATTCCATTCCATTCCATTCCATTCTATTCTATTCATTTTTCTGTTCCAGGATATTCTATTGTACTCTATTCTATTCCACTCTATTGTACACTATCCTCCCAAATTACAAAAGATTCTATTCTATCCCTTATTTTTTATTTAAATATAGTTTTTTGCTCTCATTAATTTTATTTTTCTTATATTTGACGGATCAGAGAGAAATTGAAGGAAAAGGGAAAGATAGAGAGGGAGAGAGACAGAGAGATACCTGCAGCCCTGCTCCACCACTGGTAAAGCTTCCCTCCCTCCCTCTAGGTAGGGAGCCCAGGACTTGAACCTGGGTCCTTGTGCCTGACAACAGGTACACTGAGACTGGTGAGCTATTCCCTGCCCCTAGGAACATTTTTCTATTTTCTTCCTTCTTCATGGAGTCCTGTGGTCATTACACAGCTTCATCATATCTTATTAATTATGGCTGGACACTATCCCAGTTCCTTCTGGCTATTTTAAACCAGAAAGATCATTCTATCCCTCCAGGAATCCTCCGTTTACCTTATAATTCTGGTGTTAATGCAGTGGTTGTCAGACAACCATTAAAAGAGCTAGAGAGAGAGAGAAATATAGACTTAATTTTCAATAAGGGATTAAATACTTTGCTAATAGTATTAAACATTTAAAGGGAGCTTTTAAAATTTTAATCAATGAAAAATGGCATGCTATTTAACCCACCTTCAAGAAGAGTGTGAGAGAATGGTGTTCCACCTTCACTAACCACTAAACATCCCTGAAAAAAAAAAGATAAAAAAGGGAAATCGTGATTATCTGGACACTACAGGAGTCTTGGAGGTGACTCCATAGTCTTCTTCTTTCTTTCTCTTTCTCTTTCTTTCTTTTTGCTCAACCAGGATGCTCAAGAGAAAAGGCGGAGAGAACAGCTACATTTTCCCCTAAAACCATTTTAGAATCATTCTTTTACAAATTAATGACTGGCATGCAAATGTCATTAGATTGTTGAAACCAATATGCCTTTGTCGTGTTTCTGAGTATTTCTACACACAAGTTCTTCCAACAAGAGGATTCTTTCTTTCATTGTGGTTGGTTCATTCATCTTCTAGTATCTTGACAACCCAACAGCAGACTCTAGGGAGTTTTTATGTTATTTTCAATTTATTTATTTGTCTTTTGTTTATTAGTGATTTAATATTGATTTACAAAATGGCAAGATAACAGGGGTGCAACTGCACGACTCCCACAATGAGGGTTCTGTGTCCGCATTCCCTCCATTGGAAGCTACAGCAGTTCTCCTAAGGTTGCAGACATGGGTCAACTATTGTTTCTACAACTGTCTGTCTAGATTTGTAGATATTTGCTCATTTTTTCCCTTATATATTGCATCTTCTTGTCAGGTTGCATGGCGGGGGAGAGAGAAGAGACCGGAGCAGAGTGGGAACACAAATCTTTATTTATTTATGCGACGCCCCAGAGTTGGGTACAAGACAGCACAGGTGTAGGACCCATGGAGCTAGCAATATGGCCGCCTTCTCCAGGTCGGGTAGCGATGAGGAAAGAGAGACAGCGGAAATAGGAGGGGCTTTTATGGGAGGATTCCGGAAGTGGCAAGTCGCGACGGGATTGGCTAGGAAAGGGGGTGGAGAGAGGCAAAAGGCATGCTGGGAAGGTGGAAGCACCCTTAGCAACTGTTGCAATGGTTTTAACTGAATTAGCAAACCCTGAGGGGATAGCATGGTGGAGATCTGTAAATCATACTTGCATGGAAATATAGTGGTTTGTGTTCAGACACATCTGCACAATTTCCCAACATCTTCTCTTTCTTTCCAAGTCACACCTGTAGCTATTACTACATCCAAATGTCCCTCCCTTTTTCTTCTGTCTACAGGTACTGATGGAATTGGGGTTTAGAGCCCTTTCTTTGGTCATCTTCCTCCCCTATCATTTCTTCCCTTCTGGGAGTCTGGCCCCAAATTATTTGTGGGGGTGCAGAAGACGGAAAGTCTGGCTTCTGTAATTGTTTTTCCACTGGACATGGGTGTTGGCAGGTGGATCCACCCCCCCCTCCCCCAGCCTGTTTCTATCTTTAAGACTAGGGAGTTTTTACAAAGTGATTCTATCACACCATCTTGGAGGCTGCTTCCTCCAGAGATCTCTCTCCTGGGTGTGGAGATGTTATCTCTCTCTGTGTGTTTGTTCTGATCTTGTCTGAGAAGGATAATAATCTATCTACTCATGCATTAACCCACCCATGATCCATCTATCATCCAACCGTCTGTCGAGCCATTCATCCAGCTATCTCTCCATCCATTAACCCGTCATCCACACATGTATCTAGTTGTCCATCTATCCATCTATCTATTCATCCATCCATCCATCCATCCATCCACACATCCACACATCATCCTTTAACTCATCATCCATACATCCAGAGAGCTATCCATCTACTTATCTATCTATATCTATCACCTATCTATCTATCACACATTAGCCATGCATCCACACATTAGCCATGCATCCGTCCGTCATTGTCCATCCAACCATTAACCCACCATCTATCCATCCATCCATCCCTCCCTCCATCCATCCATCACCTATCCATCCATTAACCCACCACCCATACATACATCTAGTTATCTATTCATTATCTATCTAATCATACATACATCCATCATCTATCACCATCCATCCACCCATGCATCCATCCATTCATCCATTAACCCACTATCCATCCATCTATTCATTCATTTATTCATCCATTATTCCACCATCCATCCATCAATCTACCTACTACCTATCATCTATCCATTCACCATCATCCATCCATCCACCTTTCCATCTACTCATCCATTAAGCCACTATCCATCCTTCCATCTCTTCATCCATCCATCCACTCATCCATTCATTCATCCATTTTCCATCCATCTATCCATCCAAATAACCACCCATCATTCATCCTTCCACTTATCAATTAACCCATTATCCATCCTGCCATCTAATTCATCCATCCACCTATCCATCTATTCATCCATTAAGCCACTATCCATCCTTCCATCTCTTCATCCATCCATCCATCCACTCATCCATTCATTCATCCATTTTCCATCCATCTATCCATCCAAATAACCACCCATCATTCATCCATCTACTTATCAATTAACCCACTATCCATCCTGCCCATCCATCCACCCATCCATCCACATACCCATTCATTTATCTATTACCCCATCATCCATCCATCATCATCCATCATCCATCCATCCACCCATCAATCCATCCATCAATCCATCCATCCATGTACCCATTTATCCATTACCCCATCATCCATCAATCATCTTCCATCCATCCATCCATCATTCCTCCAACTACCAATCCACTCACTAACCCATCCATTTCTCTATGAATTAACTCAATCATTATACATCCCTCAGTCATCCATCATCCATATATACATCTACCACTCATCCAACTACCAATATCCCTAGTAACCCACCTATTCATTCCTCTACAAATTAACTCAACCTTTCTGCATCTATCTATCCATCCATCCATCCATCCATCCATCCATCATTCCTCCATCTACCAATCCACTCACTAACCCATCCATTTCTCTATGAACTAACTCAATCATTATACATCCCTCAGTCATCCATCATCCATATATACAACTACCACTCATCCAACTACCAATCTCCCTAGTAACCCACCTATTTATTCCTCTACAAATTCACTCAACCCTTCTGCATCCATCCATCCATCCATCCATCCATCATTCCTCTAACTACCAATCCACTCACTAACCCATCCATTTCTCTATGAACTAACTCAATCATTATACATCCCTCAGTCATCCATCATCCATATATACAACTACCACTCATCCAACTACCAATCTCCCTAGTAACCCACCTATTTATTCCTCTACAAATTCACTCAACCCTTCTGCATCCATCCATCCATCCATCCATCATTCCTCTAACTACCAATCCACTCACTAACCCATCCATTTCTCTATGAACTAACTCAATCATTATACATCCCTCAGTCATCCATCATCCATATATACAACTACCACTCATCCAACTACCAATCTCCCTAGTAACCCACCTATTTATTCCTCTACAAATTCACTCAACCCTTCTGCATCCATCCATCCATCCATCCATCCATCCATCCATCATTCCTCCAACTACCAATCCACTCACTAACCCATCCATTTCTCTATGAATTAACTCAATCATTATACATCCCCCAGTCATCCATCATCCATATATACATCTACCACTCATCCAACTACCAATCTCCCTAGTAACCCCCCCATTCCTCTACAAATTCACTCAACCCTTCTGCATCTATCCATCCATCCATCCACCCATCCATACATACATACATCTATCCGTCCATCCATCATCCACCATCCACTCATCCAGTTTTATGAGGTCAGGACCCACCCAGTGACCTCATTTTCCCCATCCTTATTTATTTTATTTACTTATTTATTTATTCTTATTGGGGAGAATTTATGGTTTATAGTAAATACAATGGTTGGTCCATGTGTAGAACTTCTGTTTTCTGCACAAAACTCTTCCCCCAGCCTAGATCCTCCTCTACCACCCCCACCCCAGAGTCCTTGACTTTGGTGCAGTACGCCAACTCCAGTCCAAGTTCTTCTTGGTGTCTCCCCTTCTGTTCTTATTTTTCAACTTCTGTCCATGAGTGAGATCATCCCACATTCATCCTTCTCTTCCTGGCTGATCTCACTTCACATGATTCCTTCAAGCTGCATCCAAGAGGAGGTGCAGAAGGTAAATTCACCATTTTTAACAGCTGAGTAGTACTCCGTTGTGTATATACACCACAACTTACTCTGTCACACATCTGTTGTTGGACACCTGGATTGCATCCCTGTCTTATTTTCGTGCAACTATAAGAACTGGATTAGTGGGAGTCAGGCGGTGGTAGCACAGAGGATTAAGTGCACGTGGTGCAAAGCGTTAATGGACCAGAGTTAGGATCCCGGTTTGAGCCCCCGGCTCCCCACCTGCAGGGGAGCCACTTCACAGGTGGTGAAGCAGGTCTGCAGGTGTCTGTCTTTCTCTCCCCCTCTCTGTCTTCCCCTCCTCTCTCCATTCCTCTCTGTCCTATCCAACAACAACGACATTAACAACAATAATAGCTACAACAATAAAACAACAAGGGCAACAAAAGGGAATAAATAAATAAATATTTTTAAGAAAGAAATAAAGGGGAAAAGAAAGAAAGGAGGGAAAAGGAATGGAAGAAAGAAAGAAAAAATGAATATAGAATGAAAGAAAAAAGAAAAGAAGGAAAAAAGGAAAGGCAGAAAGAAAAAAGGAAAGAAAGGAGAAAGAATGAGACAAGGAAAAGGGAAAGGAAGAAAGGAAAAAAGAATGTATGAAAGAAAGAAAGAAGGAACGAAAAAAGGGAAGAAAAAAGAAAAATAAGAAACAAAGAAAGAAGGATATAGAAAAGGGAGAAATAAAGGAAAAGGGGAAAAGGAAAGAAAGGAAAGAAGAAAGAGAGGAAGAAAAAAGGAGAGAAAGAAAGAAAGAAAGAAAGGAAGGAAGGAATCTAGAACTCATCTCCGTGATGTGATGTCTGAGTTCAGGGTTTTTTTTTCCTCCCTCAAAGCTTCACACAAACAAGAGTCGCTCTTGTATAGACACCGTTGCCAAGTGATTGGGGGAGGGGGGAAATGGTCATTTATTTGCTTGGAGATGCCCCAAGCCTTGTTAAGGATTCCAAGAGTTGCTCCAAGTCTCTGATTGTCAGAGAAATGCAAATCAAGACAACAATGAGATACCACTTCACTCGTGTGAGAATGTCATACATCAGAAAAGGTAACAGCAGCAAATGCTGGAGAGGGTGTGGGCTCAAAGGAACCCTCCTGCACTGCTGGTGGGAATGTCAGTTGGTCCAGCCTCTGTGGAGAACAGTCTGGAGAACTGTCAGAAGGCTAGAAATGGACCTACCCTATGATCCTGCAATTCCTCTCCTGGGGATGTATCCTAAGGAACCCAACACACTCATCCAAAAAAGATCTGTGTACACATATGTTCTTAGCAGCACAATTTGTAATAGCCAAAACCTGGAAGCAACCCAGGTGTCCAACAACAGATGAGTGGCTGAGCAGGTTGTGGTCTATATACACAATGGAATACTACTCAGCTATAAAAAATGGTGACTTCACTGTTTTCAGCCGATCTTTTATAGCCCTTGAAGAAATCATGTTAAGTGAAATAAGTCAGAAACCGAAGGATGAATATGGGATGATCTCACTCTCAGGCAGAAGTTGAAAAACAAGATCAGAAACGAAAACGCAAGTAGAACCTGAAATGGAATTGGCGTATCGCACCAAAGTAAAAGACTCTGGGGTGGGTGGGTGGGGAGAATACAGGTCCAAAAAGGATGACAGAGGACCTAGTGGGGGTTGTATTGTTAAATGGGAAACTGGGGAATGTTATGCATGTACAAACTATTGTATTTACTGTTGAATGTAAAACATTAATTCCCCAATAAAGAAATAAATTTAAAAAAAAAAAGAATTCCAAGAGAAATTCCAAGACTGTTGACGGCATTGGTAAGGCTACTACCAACCGCGGTTCCCCTGAAGCTGGAATTATCATATCATAGAGACAAAAAAATACATATATACCCATTCTGAGCCACTGTTTTGTTTTCTCTTTTATTTTATTTTACTTTATATTTGTGTGTATGTATGTCCTGCAGCTAAAGATTTTTTTTTTTTTTACTATCACCGGTCTAATTCTAATTATGCCTAGGAAAGTCAAGTCGTAATGAGTCAGAGAACGGAGTGACTTTATTAAGACCATTTATCCAGTATTAATTAACTGACTTCATTTTGACAACCGAGTGATTATTTTTTTCTCTAGAAAGACTCCAGGTCCGACACCTCACAATCATCTTAGAAAGTTAATTACCATCATCTTTCTCCTTTGCTAATTACAAAGTTGAGGATAAGGGTATTTTTGTTGTGTGTGTGTGTGTGTGTGTGTGTGTGTGTGTGTTTTAACAGGCTGATCCAGCACTGAGTGAGTCACTTACAGACGTCTTGTGAAGTGAGATCAGACAGAAAAAGAAGGATGAACATGGGGGTGATCTCACCCCCTCCCAGGAGGAGGCTCAGAGTGACTTGGGACTGCGTCTGGGGGGGGGGGGAAGGTATGGCCCCAAAGCAAAGGACTCTGGGAAGGAGGATAGGGGGTGGGGTGCAAAGAGTGCTGGGTTCCTGGCGCATGATGGGAGAAGGTCCTGAGATCAGGGAGAGAGAGCTTTCTTTTTTTCTTTTTCTTTTTTATTTAAGAAAGGACTAATTAACCAAACCATAGGGTAGGAGGGGTACAACTCCACACAATTCCCAACACCCAATCTCCATAACCCACCCCCTCCCCTGATAGCTTTCCCATTCTCTATCCCTCTGGGAGCATGGACCCAGGGTCTTTGTGGGTTGCAGAAGGTAAGAAGGTCTGGCTTCTGTAATTGCTTCCTCGCTGAACATGGGCGGTGACTGGTCGGTCCATACTCCCAGTGTGCCTCTCTCTTTCCCTAGTAGGGTGTGGCTCTGGGGAAGCTGAGCTCCAGGACACATTGGTGGGGTCTTCAATCCAGGGAAGCCTGGCCAGCATCCTGATGGCATCTGGAACCTGGTGATTGAAAAGAGAGTTAACATACAAAGCCAAACAAATTGTTGAGCAATCATGGACCCAAAACTTGGAATAGTGGAGAGGAAGTGTTAGGGGGGTACTCACTGCAAACTCTAGTGTACTTCTGCTTTCAGGTATATATTTTGCAGTAGTTTATGGATACGTGTGCACATAAGCTCTCTCTCACAGAAACTGGTGTATATCTAGGTTATGGGACTTTGTTAGAAAGTGAACCACCTGAGATGGAATTAGAGTATACTATGAAAGGAAAGGTCTCACCCGAGTAATGAAGCTGAAGGGTTGTCATTCCACATGTGAAGTCTCTGGACACAGTCTGAAATGAAGCATGTTGAGGTGGCCATCGTTGTGTTGGTTAGGTTGTGATCGGCGGATGCAATATTATTTGGTATGGATTGGGAGAGGCATATGGGAAAGTGGGCCCTATCCAAGGGTTCCAGGATGGGGGAAGTAGGGGCTCTATAGTGGAGATGTGAGGTTCCTGCTGTCTTAGGGTTCAAAAAGACAATCGATAGTTAATGTTATCATCACATTATTTGGTAATTGGGTTAACTTTGAAAAGTCCTTTTGTTATGGTTTGCTGTATAGTACCCAGTATCTTGTATATAGCTGTCAGTATCTTGTATTTAGCTGTCTGGGAGGGGGTCCCAGGTGTCCGCACCCATCCTTTGAGCCATTCAAACCCCCCCAGCCCCAATAAAATGGAAAACAAAATAAATAAATAAATAAAATAAAGAAATCTAGAAAGATACAGAAAGTTTCACTCACTTATTCTAGCTGTGATCAATCTTAAGCAATGGATCCCACATCAATTCTTTCTATTTTCCTTTTGTTTGTTTTTCCCCCCCTTTGGCCTTGAGAAGTGAGTCACCGAGTTTCTGATTGAAAGAGAAAGTGGAATCATTCTGACACCATCTCCCCAGACAAGACTTGCAGCCCACCTGCGTGTTACCTGTCGGGCTCAGGTGACAATGACGAAAGTCACGGGCCCCTTGGAATAGACCTAAAATAGACATCCTGGCTTCTTCCCACAGGAAGACCCCTACTTCCATCTGCTCTGCTCCTACCTTTGGGTTCTTGGTTATTAAACACTTTGTCCTGCTTTATATCTTAATAAAGAATTTGGGCCCAGGCTCCCAGAGGGATAAAGAACAGGGAAGCTTCCAATGGAGGGGATATGACAGGGGACTCTGGGGGTGGGAACTGGGTAGAATTGTACCCCTGTGATCTCACAGTCTTGTTCATCATTATTAAATCACTAATAACAATTTTTAAATGAATCTTAAAACAATTTTTTAAAAAAATGACAAAACAGGTTTTTTCCAAGAGTACCACAAAAAAAACCTCTCCTATTCTCTATCACATTGGTAGAGAACCCCAATGGGTAAAGCTTTGCGTTCTCAAGCACCAGGCCCTGGGTTCAACCCACAGCATTGCATGTGCCTGAGGATAGTTTCTGCTCTTCTCACTTCTCTCTTGGGAATAAATAAAGATGGAAATAAATAATTCGTAGCAAAACTTGATGGCTCCATTTTAAGAAGAAAGTCAGAATAGAATATTATAGAATGGAATGGAATGGAATGGAACAGACTAGAATATGCTAGAATGAAATGACAGGATAGGATAGAATATTATAGAATGGAATGGAACAGAACAGAATAGAATAGAATATGCTAGAATGAAATGATAGGATAGGATGGGGTGGGATGGAATGGAATGGAATGGAATGGAATGGAATGGAATGGAATGGAATGGAATGGAATAGAATAGAATAGAATAGAATAGAATAGAATAGAATAGAATAGAATAGAATCTGCTAGAATGGAATGGAATGGAATGGAATGGAATGGAATGGAATGGAATGGAATGGAATGGAATGGAATGGAATAGAATAGAATAGAATAGAATAGAATAGAATAGAATAGAATAGAATAGAATAGAATAGAATTGAATCTACCAGAATGGAATAGAATCAGGTGAACAGTCTAGAATAGGATAGAAGGGGCCAGGTGGGGGCTCACCTGGCTGAGGGCACCTGTTCCCAGGCACAAGGACCCGGGTTCAAACCCCCCGGTCCCCACCTGCAGGGGGGAAGCTTCATGAGTGGTGAAACAGGGTTTTAGGGGTCTCTTTGTCTCTCTCCTTCTCTATCTCCCCCTGACTTTTCCATTTTTGGCTGTCTCTATCCAAAAAATAAAGAAAGATAATTAACAAAAAATATGTAAGATGGATAGATAGATAGATGATAGGTAGATGATATAGCTAGATAGATTATAGATAGATTATATATATATATATATATAATAGATAGATAGACAGATAGATGATAGATAGATAGGGTCCTGGAGGTGGGAAACCTGTTCAAGCATACATAATATAATATGCAAGGGCCTGGGTTCAAGCCCCCAGTCCCCACCTGCAGGGGGAAAGCTTCCTGAGTGGTGAAGCTGGGCTGCAGGTGTCTCTCTCTCTCTCTCCCCCTCTCCATCTCTCCTTCCTCTCTCAGTTTCTCTCTGTCTCTATCCATAGTAAACTAATACAATTGAGAGAGATGGGAGAGAGAGAGAGAGAGAGAGAGGGAGACAGGAACCAGTTTTTCTCCTTCTAGCGTTTGCCCTTCTTCCGTAGCCAGTCAACAGCGTCAGGTGTAGCCTGATGTCAAGTTTCGAGACCTCCTTCGAATCTGGAGAGGTGGCAGTCGTTGACTATGTGGGTCATAGTCTGTCTGGAGCCGCAGGGGCAGTTCGGGTCGTCTCTGGCTCCCCAGCGATGGAACATAGCGGCGCACCGGCCATGGCCTGTTCCATAGCGATTGAGGAGGGCCCGATCATAACGTGCTAGGTCAAAGCCGGGTGGACGCTCGCAGGGGTCTGTGATGAGGTGTTTGTTCTTGACCTCAGCTGACTGCCAACTCTGTTTCCAAGAGACTGGAACAGAGAAGTTCAGTGTAGGCGTAGGGGACCAGATTGGGTGACGAGACGTCAAGCGTTGGACAGGGTGGGCGAAGATATCTGCGTATATTGGCAGGTCCCGTCGAGCGCAGACGTGGGAAATGAACTTAGATGATGCCGCATCCCGACGAATATCTGGCTGGTGGGGCGATGTTGCTAAGAACCGGCAGCCATGGAACCGGGGTGAAACGGATGGTTCCAGAAATGATCCTCATGGAGGAATATAATTTGGAATCGACCAAGTGGACATGGGGGCTACGGAACCATCCTGGGGCACAGTATTCTGCAGTGGAATAGCATAATGCCAGAGATGATGATCGTAGTGTGGAAGCGCTCGCGCCCCATGAGGAGCTGGCCAGTCTTGCAATGATGTGATTCCTCGCGCCCACCTTTGCTGCAGTTTTTATGAGATGTTCATGAAATGACAGAGTGTGATCGAGAGTAACGCCAAGATAGACTGGCTGGGCTTCATGCTGGATTCTCGTATCGCCAAGCTGCACATTAAGCTCACGCGAGGCCGAGGCATGGTGTAGATGGAAAACAGATGATACCGTTTTTGCAGTGCTAGGGATTAGTCGCCATTTTTTACATTCATCAGACATCAGAGACATGTTAAGATGACCAGTTAAGATGGTGTGACAGAGATATATGGAATTCTCTGTGGAAACATCAGACGTAGAATTGGAGCTGCTATTTGCATGTCTTTAGGAGGCCTTCCTGGTGACTTTCCCGTTCTATGATTCACTTCCCTAAGAAAACAAACGTGTTTCCTTTTTCCTTGCCCCATTTATTTTTCCTGTGTCTTCCATTAAAAGGAGTCACCAAGCTCCAAATACACTTCAGGGCACTTTTCATCAGAAAAACAATGACAACAACAACAAAAAACAGGAAACACACTAGGGATTAAGGTCTTTTATTTGTGAGATAAAAATGGATGAGAGTCATTCTAGATGGGGTGAGACATCCTGGGTGATCTCTTTCTCTTTTCCAAGACAAATTTGGTTTCAGATCTCTGGAGATTTATTTAATGTTCCGTTGATGAAGGAAGTGGGACAAAATAAGTATTTTCTAAAAAAAATGTTTTTAATTATCTTTATTTATTTATTGGATAGAGACAGACAGAGATCAAGAAGAAAGTGAATGACAGAGATCACAAAGCTTTTGCCCCTGCAGGTGGGGACCGGGGGCTCGAACCTGGGACCTTTTGTTGCATTCTAACATGTACACTCAACCAGGTTCACCACCGCCAAAAATCAAAATAAGTAATTATTATTATTTTGTAAATTTTTTATATTTATTTATGTTCCCTTCATTGCCCTTGTGTTTTTTTATTGTTGTAGTTATTATTGTTGTTATTGATGTCGTCGTTATTAGACAGGACAGAGAGAAATGGAGAGAGGAGGGGAAGACAGAGAGGGGGAGAGAAAGACAGACACCTGCAGACCTGCTTCACCGCCTGTGAAGCGACCCCCTGCAGGTGGGGAGCTGGGGGCTCGAACCGGGATCCTTATGCCAGTCCTTGCACTTTGCGCCACCTGCACTTAACCCACTGAGCTACCGGCCGACTCCCAAATAATTAGTTTTTAAATTCTCCTCAAAGATCTTTTGAAATATAAATGCATTCTACCATCTTGACCAGCACTAGATCCTGAATCAGGATTTATTTTTCCAATTATGAAAAATCAAATTTTACTACCTTTTAAAAGATTTTTAAAATTAAATTTATTTTGTTTGTTGGTTTTATTAGAGCCCTGCTCAGAGCTCTGGCTTATGGTGGTACAGGGATTTGAACCTGGGACTTTAGAGCCTCAGGCATGAGAGTCTCTTTGTATAAACATTATGCTATCTGCCTCCATCCAAAATTTTATTATCTTATGTGGAAATCACTAGCAATATATGTACACACATATAATAGATTTTATTTCCCTTATCAAAAAATCAGCATAGTTTTGCTTAGTTACAAGTGTCCTGCATGATGCAAAAGTTAAACAACTTTGACATAGATTTAATTTATTTATATTTATTTATTTATCTTCCTTTTGTTGCCCTTTTTTTGGTAGTTATTGCTGTTGTTACTGATGTCCTTATTTTTGGACAGGACAGAGAGAAATGGAGAGAGGAGGGGAAGACAGAGAGGGGGAGAGAAAGACAGACACCTGCAGACCTGCTTCACCGCCTGTGAAGCGACCCCCTGCAGGTGGGGAGCTGGGGGCTCGAACCGGGATCCTTATGCCAGTCCTTGCACTTTGCGCCACCTGCACTTAACCCACTGAGCTACCGGCCGACTCCCAAATAATTAGTTTTTAAATTCTCCTCAAAGATCTTTTGAAATATAAATGCATTCTACCATCTTGACCAGCACTAGATCCTGAATCAGGATTTATTTTTCCAATTATGAAAAATCAAATTTTACTACCTTTTAAAAGATTTTTAAAATTAAATTTATTTTGTTTGTTGGTTTTATTAGAGCCCTGCTCAGAGCTCTGGCTTATGGTGGTACAGGGATTTGAACCTGGGACGTTAGAGCCTCAGGCATGAGAGTCTCTTTGTATAAACATTATGCTATCTGCCTCCATCCAAAATTTTATTATCTTATGTGGAAATCACTAGCAATATATGTACACATATATAATAGATTTTATTTCCCTTATCAAAAAATCAGCATAGTTTTGCTTAGTTACAAGTGTCCTGCATGATGCAAAAGTTAAACAACTTTGACATAGATTTAATTTATTTATATTTATTTATTTATCTTCCTTTTGTTGCCCTTTTTTTGGTAGTTATTGCTGTTGTTACTGATGTCCTTATTTTTGGACAGGACAGAGAGAAATGGAGAGAGGAGGGGAAGACAGAGAGGGGGAGAGAAAGACAGACACCTGCAGACCTGCTTCACCGCCTGGGAAGCGACTCCCCTGCAGGTGGGGAGCCGGGGGCTCGAACCAGGATCCTTATGGCCGGTCCTTGCGCTTTGCGCCACCTGCGCTTAACCTGCTGTGCCACCGCCCGACTCCCTGACATGGATTTTTTTAGACATTGATTTTATTTAAGTTTTGGAAGCATAATCACGATGTATTTGCTGGGGGTGCCAGGGGCTGAACTTGAAACCTTTGTAGTGTCCAGAGTTCGTCAGGATTTTCCTGGATTTAAGCTTTGTTATCATGATCAGCAGAACAAAGAACAGGGAGTGTTGGACACAGGGTTCTGGTGGTGGGATGGGAAATGTGTGGAGTTGTACCCCTCTTATCCCATGGTCTTGTCAATATTTATTTATTCCCTTTCGTTGTCCTCGTTGTTTTATTGTTGTAGTTATTGTTGTTGCCATTGTTGTTGGATAGGACAGAGAGACATGGAGAGAGGAAGGTAAGACATAGAGGGGGAGAGAAAGATAGACACCTGCAGACCTGCTTCACCGCCTGTGAAATGACTCCCCTGCAGGTGGGGAGCCGGGGTTCGAACCGGGATCCTTATGCCTGTCCTTGTGCTTTGTGCCATCTGCACTTAACCCACTGCACTACCACCCGACTATTCTATTCTATTCTATTCTATTCTATTCTGTTCTGTTCTGTTCTGTTCTGTTCTGTTCTGTTCTGTCCTGTCCTGTCCTGTCCTGTCCTGTTCTATTCTGTTCTATTCTTTTCTATTCTATTCCATTCCATTCTAGCCTATTCTATCCTATCCTATCCTATCCTATCCTATCCTATCCTATCCTATCCTATCCTATCCTATCCTACCCTATCCTATCCTATTGTATCCTATCCTATTGTTTTTTTAAAAGTTTTTTTAATATTTATTTTATTTCTTTATTCCATTTTGTTGCCCTTGTTGTTTTATTGTTGTATTTATTATTGTTGTTGTCGTTGTTGGATAGGACAGAGAGAAATGGAGAGAGGAGGGGAAGACAGAGAGGGGGAGAGAAAGACAGACACCTGCAGACCTGCTTCACCGCCTGTGAAGCGACTCCCCTGCAGGTGGGGAGCTGGGGTTCGAACCGGGATCCTTATGCCAGTCCTTGTGCTTTGCGCCACCTGCGCTTAACCCGCTGCGCTACAGCCTGACTCCCTATCCTATCCTATCCTATCCTATTATATTTTACTCCATCATATCCTATTCTATCCTATTCTATTCTATTCTATTCTATTCTATTCTATTCTATTCTATTCTATTCTATTCTATTCTATTCTATTCTATTCTATTCCATTCCATTCCATTCCATTCCATTCCATTCCATTCCATTCCATTCCATTCCATTCCATTCCATTCCATTCCATTCCATTCCATTCCATTCCATTCCATTCCATTCCATTCCTTTCCATTCCAGCATATTCTATTCGATTCTGTTCTGTTCTACTCTTTTCTATTCTATTCCATTCCATTCTAGCATATTCTATTGTGTTCTATTCTGTTCTATTCTATTCCATCCCATCCCATCCCATCCCGTCCCATCCCATCCCATCCCATCCCATCCCATCCCATCCCATCCCATCCCATCCCATCCCATCCCATCCCATCCCATCCCATCCCATCCCATCCCATCCCATCCCATCCTATCCCAGCATATTCTATTCTATTCTATTCTATTCTATTCTATTCTATTCTATTCTATTCTATTCTATTCTATTCTATTCTATTCTATTCTATTCTATTCTATTCTATTCTAATTCTACCCTACCCTACCCTACCCTATCCTATCCTATCCTATCCTATCCTATCCTACTATAGTATAAAATCTTCTCCCATATTTTAAGTCTATTTTGTTGTATCCTTTATTCTTACTCAAAAATGTTTTGCTTTTATTATATTTGATAAAATGGAAAGAAATTGAGAGGGGGTAGGAGAGATAGATAGAGAGAGAGAGAGAGAGAGAGAGAGAGGTACCTGCAGCCCTGCTTCACCTCTCGTGAAGCTTCCTCCCTGCAGGTGGGTGGAGACTGGGGCCTCGGACCCGGGTCCTTGTGCCTGGGAACAGGTGCCCTCAGCCAGATGTATCACTGCTTGATGGAATATGCCATGAGCATAACGATGTGTACCTGGCTTGCTCTGGCCCTCTCCCGCCGTTGTTCCTGGGCCTGCATTTATGTCTGCTCTCAGACCGTGGTGTTCAAGCCGCAAAATCTTCCAAGGAAAGACATCCTGCAAATCTCCTTGGAAGTCACGCACAGCACCACCGTGGGACTGTGAGAACGAGATGACCACCGGTCATTTCAAAAAGGAATTAAACATAGTCGAGAGGGGGGGAAATGGCAGGGCTGGGCCCTGTGTCATTCCAACCACCATTATAAAGACAAATCCATCCCTCTCTCTCTCTCTCTCTCTCTCTCTCTCTCTTTTTCGTTTCAGTCCTAATGGCTTCATCAATAAATTATGTATTATGCTTCAGTCTTTTATAGCGGAATGTCCC
>NW_026647447.1:0-95705 GCF_950295315.1 Erinaceus europaeus | reverse complement strand
ATATATATATATATATATATATATATATATATTATATATATATGGAAATAATAGTCAAACCCATATCTTTGAAATTGTGGAGGAACTGTAGTTTCCAATAGAGGAATGAGGGAATGGGGACAGAGAACTCTGGTGGTGGGAACTGTGTGGGAATTATATCCCTGGTTATCTCATAATTTTTTTAGTCACTATGAAATCATCAATAAAACAATAAATCTTTAGAAAGCAAACAAATGGCTATTGGAAGCGGTGGTGAATTTGTTGTACAAGCACGAGCTCCAGTGATAGCCCTGGTGGCAAGCATTAAAGTCAAATAGTGATGGGGGTGTAGTGTGTTCTGTGGAAAACTAAGAAATGTTCCACATGTACTAACTACTGCATTTTACTGTCGACTATAAACCATTAATCCCCCCCACAATAAAGAAAAGTAAATAAAACAAAATAGTAGGTTTGGGAGGAGAAATAGAGCTCACCTGGAAGACCATGTTTGAGGCCTTGGGTTTGATCCCTGACAACACACAGGAGAAACAGACAGCACCAGGGGTGTTCCATGGATGGTGGAGTGGTGCCCTGTGTCTCTGCCCCTCTCCTTTCTCTCTGAAAAAAAAATACCCACTGGATTTCTTTTTTTTTATTTTAAAAATAATTGGATATGCCCAAATTTTATTTTTTCATCTACAGCTTTTTTGAGCTAACCAGTCAGCAAGTGGAAAATACACAGGCACCTGTGGAATTGAACCTTATGACAATAATTCTATATATGAAAACTTCCTCAATAAGGTGATATTGAAGTAGTATAAAATGCATAATACAATACTCAGTGTCATTGGCTTATTAAAATATCAATGATAAAATATTTTATGATTGTTAGAAAGTAGCAAAAACTATCTGGTACACATGAGTTGATTAAATACAGAGAAATACATCCATACCAATGCATTTAATTATTTGTGCTCATGAAAACCTTAGAAAGTAAATGTATTTTTGAAAAAGAATTACCTAAAATTCAAAACTTAAAAAAAGAAAAACACTGTATTTCATCAGATGCTTCGAACTGACATACGTATGCTTTAAGTTAGGTAAATTAAATACTGTATTTTATGAAACAGTAACATTTTTCTATTTCAAAATAGCTCACTTGAAGGGTACGTTACTTTGCCATGCGCTCGATCCAGATTCAAGCCCAGCCCCCAGAACTCAGAGGAAGCTTCGATGTATAAGTAATAAAATAATTCTAAATATAGAGTGAAGCATATAGACTTTTGTATGGGCAAAAATAATGGAGTGTGGGAATATTTATGCAGAGAGATTCAAAAGAGTACTAGAAAAATTACGTGAACAAAATAATAGATTTGAGCATGCATTACTTACCTTCCCTTTCAACTCCCTTTCTCTTCACTAGGATTTCACCTTGTGGAGTTAACTTGTTTAGATACATGTAGAGGGAGCAAGGGGGGGGGGGGTCGTGGAGTACCACAGCATCAAATTTTCCTTCAGAGCCTTAGGGGTTAGGTCCAAAATTGGGCCACATAAATAACAATGTAGGTACATCATCCAGATGACCTGTCTTGCCAGATGGAATATGGGTTGTTTTATGATGTTTCTTTTGCAGTTGAATCAGATAAAAGCATTTTCATCAGATAAGATCAGAGATGTTCAACACCTGAGACTTTCTGAGACATCTTTCCTTTCTTTTTTTTTTGTAGTTTGAGAAATACTTTATTATTTTTTTATTTATAAAAAGGAAACATCGACTAAACTATAGGATAAAAGAGGTACAACTCCACACAATTCCCCAGAACTCCGTATCCTATCCCCCCCCCATACTTTCCTATTCTTTATCCCTCTGGGAGTATGGACCCAAGGTCATTGTGGGATGCAGAAGGTGGAAAGTCTGACTTCTGTAATTGCTTCCCCACTGAACATGGGCATTGACAGGTCAATCCATACTCCCAGCCTGTCTCTCTCTTTCCCTAGTGGGCCAGGACTCTGGGGAAGCGGAGCTCCACGACACACCAGTGGGGTTGTCTGTCCAGGGAAGTCTGGTTGGCATCATGCTAGCATCTGGAACCTGGTAGTTGAAAAGAGAGTGAACATACAAAGCCAAACAAATTATTGACCAATCATGAACCTAAAGGCTGGAATAGTGCAGATGAAGAGTTGAGGGGTCCTCCATTTTGTAGATAGCTAGTAGGCATATTTTAATTCTATTCCAAAGGGCCTGTGGCTATATTAGTTTTTTTTTTTTCTTTTTCTTTTTTCTCCTGAGACTGAAATCTGATATGCAGGTGGATCCAAGTTATTGTCTGAAGAGATGATGTCATGGCTGGAAAAAGGACCAGAAAGCTGGATCAGGGAAGAGAGTAGATCCCAAATATGGGAAAGGTGTATAAATACTGTTGACTGTAAACCCCACTGATTTGATTTGATCTGGGGCCCATATTCAGCTTAGAAGCCTATGTGACCTCTGCATCCCTGTAGATCTGAGCTCACATTCTGTGGTCATGTGTAGGAATGTTCCAAGCTGCCCCAATATCAGGACCCATCTTCCTCAGGTGTAGCATAGAGTATATTGTCCAGCATCCCTTCGGAGGATGGAACATTCTCTACCATTGTTGATCAAAGTTGAGGATCCAAGTGAGTCTGACTCACTACAGACTATTGTGTACTTTTGCTTTCAGGTATATATTTTGCCCTAATTTATGGATACATGTGAAAATATGCTCTATCTCATGGGACCTGGTCTATATCTAGGTTTTGGGACTTTGTTAGGAAGTGAACCTCCTGGAATGGAATTAGAGAATCCTATGAAAGGATAAGGTCTCACCTGAGTAATGACGCTGAAGGATTGACATTCCATGCCTAACATCTCTCATCCATGCCTAACAACTCATTCGTTGATTAGGTTGGGATTGGCAGATGCAATGTTATTTGGTATGAATTGAGAGAAGCATGCAGGAAAGTGAGCCCCACCTTAGGGGTTCCAGGATTGGGGGAAATAAAGGCTCTAAAGAGGAAGCGGGAGGTTCCTGTTGTCTTAGGGTTTAAGAAGGCAATAGATAGTTACTGCTTTGACCACATTATTTGGCAATTGGGTTAACTTTGAAAAATCCCTTTGTTAGGATTTACTGTATCACACACAACATCACCATATTTTATGTCCCTTGACATTATTTACATATAGCTGTACCCCCGGTTGCTTCTGTTCTCCCTGGTCTAAGCTTTTAAGAGAGTCAACATATCAAAGACTCAGCCTATGTATTAAAAAGACTCAGTTTGTGCTTTTAAAAGTTTGAGACATTCAATCAATTTTCCCCTCTCATATTAATTAAATAGTGATTTATATGACTACAAATTAATAGGAGTGTACATAAACACCATTCCCACCACCAAAAGACTGTGGCACCCCCCTCCCCCCACCAACCCATGAAGCTGAGCATCCACCCTCACCCTCAACCCAGGGTTTTTACTTAGGTGCCCTACTCCAACCCACTGGATTTCTAATCCTCTGCTTTTTCTAGTCACACTTGAACCAGATACAAAATTGGAGGCTTGTAATAACAGATTCAAACAGAGGCAGATGGGAGGAGAGGCAGGAGGAAAAACTTGGAGAGTGGGGCTAGGAACTCTCGCTTGTTCCCTGTGTCTTCCCAGTTACCTGTAAGGGGCACTGGGAGGCGGGGGAGACCTGGGCTGGCCCCAGGAGCATTTCCAGAGGAGAGGAGTGACTTCCCTGGCTGTCCCTCGGTCCCTGCACCTCAACAAGCCTTGCCTCCTGCTCTCTCAGAAAAAAAAAAAAATCTTCTGTGAGTCACCTATCTCCAAAGACATAATGGTTTCTTCCTATAAAAAGCAGCGACGTGGCATAATCACGAAGAATTGTTCCTCGGAAGACTGGCGCTTGCTAGCCCTCAGGTCTGCTGTTTCTCAGAGCTGAGTTGACTCATCAAGGGATGCAAGAGAACAGAAATCTATCCATTTCAAAACCTCCCTCTCTCCTCCGTGCCTCCCAGAGCTGTTTCCCCTTGTACATGATGGAAAGGTTTCTCTCCCCTATCATTAAGCTGCAGAGTGTTTGGAATAAAGACTCCCAGGAAGTCTCATTTATAAGCACCTGTTTGGTGCTCTGAGTTCAGCCCTTTCAACACGGTGCTTCATTCATAACAGGGGTGAGAGACAGGTGTGGATGCTGCCCTGTCCAGGCTGGATTTCTTTATTATTGGTATTATCATTATTATTGTTAGTGATTTAATAATGATTTAGAAGATTGTGGGATAAGAGGGGTACAATTTCATACAACTCCCACCACCAGAATTTCACATCCCATCCCCTCCATTGGAAGTTTCCTTATTCTTTATCCCTCAGGGAGGATGGACCAAAGATCTTTATGGGATGCAGAAGGTGGGAGTTCTGGCTTCTGTAATTGCTTATCTGCTGGACATGGGCATTGACAAATGGATCCACACCCCCAACCTGTTTCTGTCTTTCCCCAGTGGGGTAGGGCTCTGCAGAGGTGAGGTTCCAGGACACATTGGTGAGGTTGTCTCAGGCTGGGATTGTGAGGCATGTCACAGGCAGGAGGAGACACAATGATGGTTCTCGTTTCCGTAGTTGTCGGGTTGTGTCTTGGGGGAGAGAGAAGAGACCAGGAACTTGTGGTAGAGCGGAACACAAATCTTTATTCACGTGGGCACCCCAGAATTGGGTGAGGGCACAGTGTCGGGCCACGTGGAGCTAGCAAAATGGCCACCTCCCACTATGTCCAACAGCCCTTTTTTAGGTCGGGTGGCGGAAGAGAAAAAAGCAAAGAGAGTGAAAGTGGAAATAGGAGAGGCTTTTATGGGAGGATTTTGGAAGTGCCAAGTCAGGACAGGACTGGCTAGGAAAGGGGGTGGAGAGAGGCAAAAGGCATGTTGGGAAGGTGGAAGCATCCTTAGCAACTGTTGTAATGGTTTTAACTGAATTAGCAATACCCTGAGGGGATAATCTCCCTGGTGGAGATCTGTAAATAATACTTGCATGAAAATATAGTGGTTTGTGGGCCCTGCCAATGTTCGACCACATCTGCACAATTTCCCAACATGTAGTGTAGCGGTTATCACGTTTGCCTCACACAAGGATGGTTCTCTGCCCTGTCCACAACTAGATGAGGCCTTGACAGCCTTCTCTGTCCCTCACTGTGACCTCAGGTAGGTGATTCAACTTCCTGAAGACTCAGCTTTCTCTTCTATCAATAGAAAACCCAAGAAAAAAAAAAAAGCCCCTCCCCCACCTTTGCCTTGTATGGGGATTGACTCAGTAAGCTCTTGATTTCGTGTCATTAGGATAATGACAGCTAAAGTGCACATTCTAACGGGGCTTGTCTATATCCTGATGGGTTTAGTTCTAGAGATTTTGTTTCCCTAGCACAGTTGTTGCTGGGGCTCAGTGCCTGCATGATAAATCCATGGCTCCTGGTGGCCAGTTTTCCTTTTTATTTATTTATTATTTATTCTTTATTTGATAGGGCAGACAGAAAAAGCGAGAAGGGCGCAGGGAGATAGAGAGGGAGACGGTCAGAGACACACCTGCAGCACTGGCTTCACTGCTGATGAAGCTTCTCCCCTGCAGGTTGGGAGCAGGGATTTGAACCCTCGTCCTTGTGACTAGTCATGTGTGTGCTCTACTGGATACGCCACCCTGCCCAGCCCTAGTTCTAGAGATTGTGACTTTCTTTTTGACATGATGAATTGGAACCTTTTAAAAAATTATCTTCATTTACTTATTGGATAGAGACAGTCAGAAATCAAGAGGGAAGGGGGTGGTAGAGAGGGGAGAAAGAGAGAGAAACACTTGCAACACTGCTTCACCACTAGCAAAGCTTCCCCCCTGCAGGTGGGGACTGGGGGCCCACACTTGGGTCCTTGAGCACTGTAACCTGTGCACTGAATCAGGTACACTACCACCCAGACCCTGGATCCTTTTTTAAATTTCCCTTCCATTACATACTTACATTGTTTCTGTGCTGTCCATATGGGCATACTGTACCCTCTATGTGGGGGGGGGGCTTTATTGTGTTCCCTGCTTTGTTCTGAACTCTCAGAAAAGTGTTGGAACACAGGGACCTAATTAAATATTTGTCGGATCAATGAGTCTGCCAAATGCACTGACTTCTCTTATAGATTGTTATGGCCTCTTCCAGCTAATTCTCTCCCATTTTTAGTAGGTGGCAAATTGTCTGTGATTGCCTTGGCTTTTTCTCCTGTTCAATATTTATGCCTTTTGTGCCAACAGTATGGGTTTGGGCAGACAGCTCTATAGAGGCCCTATTGTCAAAAATGAGTGGGGACTCTCTCTCTCTCTCTCTCTCTCTCTCTCTCTCTCTCTCTCTGTGTGTGTGTGTGTGTGTGTGTGTGTGTGTGTGTGTGTGTGCTGAGATAGCAAGCTAGGTGTCTGGGGAGTAGGGCATTCTGACAGTGCAAGTTTCATTCGAGCTCAGCCTCTCTGAGCTGCTTTTTAAAATTTATTTGTTTAACTTGACTTTTGTTTAGATCAGGACTGAGTGTTTGGGTTTCCTTGTCTTTGTTTCTGGAATGATCTTCTGTCTTCTCTTTGCTAATTTGTACCTTTTGCATGAGCTGTTAAATGGGACAGATGTCTGGGCTAGACACAGGGAAAATGCTCAGGGGGTTATGCAGTGGTACACCTGGTTGAGTGCACATATTACAATTCAAAAGGACCTAGGTTCAAGTCCCCCGACCCCCACCTGCTGGGGGGGGCTTTGAAAATGGTGAAGCAGTGCTGCAGATGTCTCTTCCCTTCTCTGTCTCTCTTTTCCTTCTACATTTCTCTCTGTCTCTATCCAATAAATAAACACACTAGTTAATAAATAAATGCATTAGATAGTGAAAACATATTCCAGTCCTTTAGCTGAGGGGACTGTCCACACAGTTGCCTGCCTCACCCAGCAGGGGGGAAGACTTGTCAATCTGTTTAGTGACAGGCCAAGGCGTTACCTGGGGCATGTTTATTTGGGGACAGAGTGGCCATGCACCTTGATGATGGTCCCTTGGTTCTTCTTTATGTCGAGGAGACAATGAGATCTGGTGATCATTGCTGGTCTCTGGGTCTTCCACTTCCACAAGGAGGTATATATGAGACAGAGATGACACTGTTTTGCTAGGCAGAGAAGAGGCCTTTCTGCTTCTCCCTTTCAGTGGATGGAGACCCGAGTCATTGGCTTTATCCGGGGGTCCTGCCCAGCCAGCAGGAGGCCAAGCTCTGAGCCACTGACCACTGACCTTTGGGCTCCCTCCATCTGGTGGTTCTACAGGGAAAGACCTGGAAAGACAGGATTTGTGTGAGACCCTGAATTCTCAAAGAGCTATTGGGGTTAGATCAAGCAGGTCCTGCCATGATGTGCATTGCTCTGCTCAACATCATTCTATAAAAAGGTGGACAGCAAAAATGAAGACAAGTCTGTTGATAATTTCTTTTAATAATCTATATTTATTTATTGGATAGACACAACCAGAAATTGAGAGGGAAAAGGGGTGATAGAGAAGGAGAGAGACAGAGAGACACCTGCAGTACTGCTTTACTACTCGTAAAGCTTTCCCCCTGCAGGTGGGGACCAGGGGGCTCAAATCCAGGTCCTTGCACATTGTAATATATGCACTCAATCAGGTCCTGAAAAATCAGTTGATAATGAATGAAACAGGAGTTGAAAGCCTGGTTGTGTTATATTCCCCTTGGTGTCCCAGTTTCCATGGGTCAATTGTCAACCGCAGACTTAATGCACCTTTAATGGCAACTATTATCTCAGCACCCCACCAATCTGCCCAAGTCCTAGCCTCCCAACACCTGTGAACAAAACTTTGTTTGGAAATCAGATCTTCTTTAGATGCAATAACTAGTTAAGAATCTCAAGACAGGAGTCATCCTGGTGGGTGGACCTTTAGTTCAGTAACTGGTGGCACTAAGTCCTCTCCTGGGGATATATCCTAAGGAACCAAACACACCCATCCAGAAAGATCTGTGTACACCTATGTTCATAGCAGCACAATTTGTAATAACCAAAACCTGGAAGCCACCCAAATGTCCAACAACGGATGAGTGGCTGAGCAAGTTGTGGTATATATACACAATGGAATACTACTCAGCTATTAAAAATGTTAGTTTCACCTTTTTTAGCCCATCTTGGATGGAGCTTGAAGGAATCATGTTAAGGGAGATAAGTCAGAAACAAAAGGGTGATTATGGGTTGCTCTCACTCTTAGGCAGAAGTTGAAAAACATGATCAGAAGAGAGAACACTAGCAGAACTGGAGTTGGTGTATTTCCCCAAAGTGAAAGACTTGGGTGGAGGGTCAGGGTTCAGGTCCTGGAACATGATGACAGAGGACCTAGTGGGGTTGTATATTACTCATATACAAACTATTGTATATACTGTTGACTGTAAAACATTAATTCCCCAGTAAGGAAATTAAATAAGTAAACAAATAAATAAATAAAAATGATGGAGTCACTTTCTCCACCTCATCTTGCAGGGAGCTTGCAGGAATCCTATTAAGTGAGATAAGCCAGATGGGTGAGATAAGGGTGGGTGTGAGATGGTCTCACTCAGGCTCTGAAGCTGAGAAATAAGGGGAAACATAAGCAGAACTTGGGCTGGGTTTGGTGGATTGCAGCAAAGTGAAGGACTCTGGGGGTGGGGGCGGCTTTCAGGTGCTGGTGTGTGATGGTGGACGAGGGCCTAGGCTGGGGGTGAGAGTGAGAGATTCTACACATGTGCCAACAACTCAACAACTGTATCTATTGCAAACCACTAATCTCCTCAATAATAACATTTTTAGAAGAAGGAGGAGGAGGGGAAAAAGAAGAAGGAGAGGGAGAAGGAGAGGAAGAGCAGAAGGAGAAGGAGAAGGAGAAAGAGAAGGAGGAAGAGGAGGAGGAGGAGGAGGAAGAGGAGGAGAAGGAGAAGGAGAAGGAGGAAGAGGAGGAGGAGAAGGAGAAGGAGAAGGAGGAGAAGGAGGAGGAGAAGGAGGAGGAGGAGGAGGAGGAGGAGGAGGAGGAGGAGGAGGAGGAGGAGGAGGAGAAAAGAAGAGAAGGAGGACACACCCAGCAGAGAAAGCCAGGAGAGGTGGGGCAAACCTTGCCGACGCTGCTCCAAGCTGGGGGTCAGGGCTGGCAGCGCGACTGGGCCAGAACCCTGGTCTCTCCTCCTTCCTTCTTTCCTCCTTTCTTTCTTTCCTTCTTTCTCTCTCTCTCTCTCTCTCTTTCTTTCTTTCTTTCTTTCTTTCCTTCTTCCTCTTTCTTTCTTTCTTTCCTTCTTTCTTTCTTTCTCTCTCTCTTTCTTCCTTCCTTCCTTCCTTCCTTCCTTCCTTCCTTCCTTTCTTTCCTCCTTTCTTTCTTCCTTTCTTCCTTTCTTTCTTTCTCTCTCTCTTTCTCTTTTTCTTTCTTTCTTTCTCTCTCTCTCTTCCTTTCTTTCTCTCTTTCTTTCTTTCTTTCTTTTTTTTTAAAGTGGTTTCTTTTTCTTGTACATCTCTCACAGTGAATTGTTCTTTTTATTGGGGGAGATGGATGAGTTAGATAGAAATGATGAACAACCATTTCTTTTTTTTTTTTTTTTCCACCAGAGCACTGCTCAGCTCTGCCTTATGACGGTGTGTGTGTGGGGGGGGGGGGTTGAACCTGGGACTTGAGAGCCTCAGGCATGAAAGTTTCTTTGCATAACCATTATGCCATACCCCCCACCCAGAAAGAATCCTTTTCTATTGTTTTTGTCAACCAGTCCAGGCACTTTGTCTCTGCAGCCCCAGGAAAAGGACAGTTATTTCAGTTTAATGAAAATAGTATCATGGGAATCGGGAGGTAGCGCAGCGGGTTAAGCGCAGGTGGCGCAAAGCACAAGGACTGGTGTAAGGATCCCGGTTTGAGCCTCCAGCTCCCCACCTACAGGGGAATCGCTTCACAAGCAGTGAAGCAGGTCTGCAGGTGTCTGTATTTCTCTCCCCTTCTCTGTCTTCCCCTCCTCTCTCCATTTCTCTCTGTCCTATCCAACAATGATGACATCAATAGCTATAACAATACAACAACAAGGGCAATAAAAGGGAATAAATAAATATATATTTAAAAGAAGAAAACAGTATCATATCCTAGGAGCTTACTTTCACATTGACATAAGTATGTGTATGGCCCCACTGTACTGACCCCCAAAATTTCAGCAACCCTCTATCAAAAAGACCACTGCATTTGGCTCCTTTCCCCAAGACCCTCCCCGGTTTCTCTGACGTCCACCATTGATTTACTTTGGGGAACCACTCCACACTGAAGGCCCATATTTAGAATTTTAAGTGTGGAAAAAATACATATGATCGTAGAAAAGTCACAGAGATGTGTTTTATCAGCTCTATGAAATGGTAGAGAGAACCTCTGATATGTCAGCTTATTGAACTATGTCCCACAACCATTGTCAAAGACAGTCATTACAGCTATGTGAAACATGAGGCTTTTAAGTTACAGCGATAAATGGTCGGTAAGTACTATGTTTCTATAGAGCCTGTGTATAATTATATCTCCCTGTGCACAATGGTTGGAAGAAAATACAGAGGAATGAAAGTGATTTCTATGACAGAACAGGGGAATTATCAATTTCAAGTTTTTCTGAAGTTGCTATCAAGATGTTTTTAAAGTTAATTAAAATCCTCTGACTCTTGGGAATATGAAATAGTTATAGGAAAATGGTGTAATAAAATAAAATATTTCCAGAATTTTGCAGAGTTAGATGCTACTAATTTACAGATTAATTAAGAAAAAAAATGATTGCACAAGGCCAAGACTTAACTTTACTCAAAGATCAATATCCCTGAGAATGATTTTATTTTTTAAAAAATGCACACAAGAGATCTATCTACTTACCATTCCTTTTCTTTTCTTCTCCAGGTATCTTTTTATTGATTTAAAACTAGTTCACGTTATTACAATATCTTAAGAGTTTCCTTCCATACCTACATAATCCTGTGAATGGCCCACTGTACCTACCTGCCAAATTCCAGTATTCCCTCTGTCAAAGAGACATGTGCCCTCTCTCCCTAAGACCCTCTCTGGCTACTGTGATGACCGCCATTAATTTTTGTTCGAAGACTCAGTCTGGTTGTTATTAAAGTTTCTATAAATTCATTTGCTTTAGTGATTTATATTCCACATAAGAGTGAAACTATCTATTAGTTAAGTTGTTTTTCACTTTCTTCCTTTCTTTTTAAAGATGTTTCTCTTCTTTCCTTCTCTCTCTCTCTCAATTTTTTATTCATTTATTATTGGGTAGAGACTGAGAGAAATTGAAAGGGGAGAGAGAAATAGAGAGAGACAAAGAGAGACCTGCAGCCCTGCTTCACCAGTGGTGAAGCTTCCCCCCCCCCCCTGAGGATGGGGACCAGGGCCTTGAACCCCGGTGCTTGTGCACTGTCATGTGTGCGCTTAACTAGATGCACCACTGCCTGGCCCTGTCTTTCACTTTCTTAATTAACTCAGCATTGTTGGCTCTAGTTCTACCCATTTTGTCTTGAAACACACAATGTCATCATTTTTGGAGGCTGCCAATTAGGTAATAGAATTAGGTAATAGAATTCCACTGTCACCTACCAACACAGACATCGAGACCTGAAAATGGCCTTCTGGTCTACCTCAGTTTTTTTTTTTTGGGGGGAACCCTTGTCCTTCTGGTCTACCTCAGTTTTGGGAACCCTTGTCCTTCTGGTCTACCTCAATTTTGAGGACCCTCGTCATGATAGATAAACTCTTCTGTGTTGGTTAAATCAGAGTGGATACTGTATTTATTTGGAAATTAACGCTATCATCATGATCATTATCTTTATTTGTCACCAGGATTATCATTGAGGCTTTGTGTCTGCACAATGAATCCACCACACTTGGCAGACATTTTCTTTCTTTCTTTTTCTTATAGACACTGAGGGAGATAGATAGATAGATAGATAGATAGATAGATAGATAGATAGAGACCTGCAGCTTTGCTCCACCACTCATGAAGGTGGGGACCAGGGGCTTGGACCTGGGTCCTTTTGCATGGTGACACATATGCTCTGCCTGGTACTTCACCACCCAGCCCTTATACTCACATTCTCTTATTGACTCTTTCTGCAACTCTAAGCAGGGGCTAGATGAAAAGTGGCCCTTCCATCCTTAAATCTTCCAAAAGGGTTAGTGGATATTACGTTACCTTTTGAGAAAGCAGAGGTCAGTGTGTGTGTGTGGGGGGGAGGTGGGCGGTGGTTTCTGGCCACAGGGGGGCAGTTACCTCAGTAACTCCTAACAGAGAAAGGTACATGAAAGAGAAGCTTAAGAAAAAACAAAAGCAGGGGCGGAGGGGCCTGGATGGTGGCGTGCCTGGTTGAGTGCACATGTTACAATACACAAGGACCCAGGTTTGAGCTCCTGGTCCCCACATGAAGGTCCCCACATGAGCAATACTGCAGCTATCTTTCTCTATCTCCCCCTCCCTCTCAATTTCTGACTGTCTCTGTGCAATGAAATAAATGCAGATAGCAACAACAACAACAAATCCTATGTCACAATCCCTTCCCCACCCCAAAGCTCAGGAGTCTGAGATGAATTCAAAGAAACAGTCGCAGTTCAACACACTTTCAACATCTCAAACTGAAAGAGAATTTGTTTTCTTAAAATAGGCTGAAAGTGAGCACAGAAAAGTCACTTTACTCCTCCACACCCTCCAGTGATTTCGAATCATAAAGCTTTGACTGTGCAACTCTTCAGGATCTTCCAGAGCCCGTCTCTCTCATGTTTGTTTCTTTAAAGACTCCACTGCGCAGTCCCGGTGTGGAAGGTGTATTGTGGTGGGGAGGGAATATTGTACAGAGGCATCAAGTGGAGGGGATGTGGGAGGGGACTTTTCAGGTTCAGAAGACATAAGCTAGCACAAGGACCGGCATAAGGATCCCGGTTAGAACCCCGGTTCCCCACCTGCAGGGGAGTCGATTCACAGGCGGTGTCTGCAGCTGGGCTGCATTCAGAGAACCTGGGGGCTCTCTCCCTGGGAGCTCGGGTTCAGTGAGGGGTTGGATGTCTCTTGGCAATTTTGAAACAGGGCAAGTCCAGAGTCAGAGGTTTCCAGGGTGGACTGTGCATGTGGGAGAAGGAGAGAAAGCAGATGTGAGAAGGCCCGGAGGCTGTGGGGCCAGCAAGCAGAAGGCGACACAGAAGCCACCCTGGCGTCCAACTACAGACGAGTGGCGGAGTAATTTGAGGTCTAGATATAAGATGGAATACTACTCAGTGGTGAAGAATGATGAAGTCACATTCTTCACTTCATCTTGGATGGAGCTTGAAGGAGTCCTGTGAAGTGAGATGAACCAGAAAGAGAAGGAGGAAGATGGGATGACCACACTCATGGACAGAAGTTGAGAAATAAGAACTGAAGGGGAAACACAGAGCGGAATCTGGACTGGTTTGGGTGGACTGCACCAAAGCAAAGGACTGGGGGTGGTGCTGGAAGGGACTATCAGGTCCTGGTGCTGATGGTGGAGGAGGACCTAGGCTGGGGGGGAGAGAGTGTTTTGTAGAAAACTGAGAAATTTTACACACGGACGAACAACTGTATTGACTGTAAATCACTAATTCTCCCAGTAAATATATACATGCCAGGCGGTGGCGCACCTGGTTCAGCGCTCACATTACAGCGCACAAGGACCCAGGTTCAAGCCCCTGGTCCCCACCTGCAGGGGGAAAGCTTCATGAGTGGTGAAGCAGGGCTGCAGGTGTCTCTCCGTCTCCCTCCCTCTCTATTCCTCCCTTCTCGATTTCTCTCTGTCTCTGCCCAATAACAAAATTAAAAATATATATAAAAGACCACATGTCTGTACATATATATGTGTACACACACACACACACACACTGATACAGAACAGACTGGTTGGGGAGAGTGATGGGTGACCTTTGTGGCGTGGGTAGAAGAGGATGTAGAGAGGCCAAATGGACTCAGCCAGCCACCCAGCCAGGAAGAGAAGGAGCAGGAGAGGCAGGAGCAGGTTTGGACCTCACAGGCTGAGGGGCAGGAGCGTGGAGCCTCCTCCACTGACAGGACTCTGCCCACTTCCAGAACCTTCTTTCACCACCCCGGCTGTATGTCTGTCTGTCTCCAGCATGCCTTCTTCTGTCCCAGCACACACCCAGCCATCCACCTGGGAGGAAGCTGACCCCCAACCCTCCTCCTGCAAACCTCTCTCTTAATCACTTCCTCTTCCAACCTGCTATTTTTAATGCCTCCTCACCGCCCCCTCCGCCCCCAAATCCCTTCCCTTTGTCTTTCCTCCTCTCTCCCTGCCCCCCCCCTCCATTTCCTTGGCAGGGTTGTCATTTCAACCAGCTTCTCTGCATGCCTAACCCCCCTCCCTCCCTCTCTCCCTCCCACAGGCAGCAGCCCACCCGCCTCTCCTCCTCCTGCAAATGAGGCTTTTAGAGCTAATTACCCAGGTTTGGGGCTGGAGCGCAGAAGCCGTCAACCAGTGAGACCAGGTGACTGTGGCCTATTTTTAGTGGCTGTGAGCTGTGGGCTGTGGCATCTATTATCCCAGTGGCGCTCGGAGACCAGAGCTCAGCCGCAGTGCACCTGTGTCAGCCGTGTCAGCCAACAGAGGGGTTTGTGGGTGCTAAGGGTGCGCCCTGAGGGGCTCAGGTGCTTGTCGTGCCTGGTGAGCGTGAGAAGCAGTCAGGAACCGAACTGCAAACAGGCAGGAAGGAAGAAGGAGGAGAGAAGATTCAGGCGGGTTAACCTGAGCACGGGGCTGCCTGGCCTCAGCCCTGCACCACACCACAGGGCTTCCTCCTAGCACACCCAGCACTCCCCTTCTCCCCACTCTCAGCTTCCAGAACACCTGGAGGGCCAGGGGCTCCTCAGCATGAAGGGGGGGCAGGAGGTGGGGCACCGGATTGAGCGCACACATCACCCTGTGCAAGGACCCGGGTTCGAGCCCCCTCTCCCCATCTGCAGGGAGGACACATCACAAGTGGTGGAGCAGGTCTGCAGGTCTCTTTCTCTCTTCCTCTCTCTCCCCCCAATCTCTTTCTATCCTGTCAAATAAAAATAGAAAGAAAGGGGGCCAGGTGCCGGCGCACCTGGTTAAGTGCACACACTACAGTGCTCAAGGCCCCGGGTTCAAGGTCCCGTCCCCACCTGCAGGGAGGAAGCTTCACGAGTGGTGAAGTAAGGCTGCGGGTGTCTCTCTGTCTCTTTCCCTCTCTACTAACCCCTGCCCCTTCAATTTCGCGTTCTCTATCCAATAAAAATTAATAATAATAATAATAATAATAATAAAACCAGAAAGGAAGGAAGGAAGGAAGAAGATGGCTACTTGGAGTGCTGGATTTGTAGTGCCAGGAGTGAACCACAGTGATAACCCTGGTGGCAACAAAATAAATAAATAAATAGATAGATAAAGAAATAAGAGAAGAAGTCAGGAATGAAGGCAGAGACTAAGTGAATCCATTTATATTTTTATGTATTTGTTTGTGCTGAACCAGAGCCTTGTGTGTGCCTGATTTAATACCCCCAAGCCACTTTCTCATTCTGAGAGAGAGAGAGAGAGAGAGAGAGAGGTGTAGAGAGAGAGAGAAAAAAAAAGTGTTGAGAGAGAGAGAGAGAGAGACCATCATCGCACTAGAGCTTCCCCCAGTGCTGTGGCACTTCCCATGTGGCTCCCAGGTTTAAGACTGGGCTGGGTATGTGGAATTGCAGGGACAACTGCTCCAAGGTCCTGTTTAAGGAAAGCCAGCCTGGGAACAGCTCTGCATGAGGCTTCCCTTTGTTGGGGTCCACAGACAAGCCTCCAGAAAGGTGTTGGTATGCTTCATATTGGTTTGATCTCATTCCCCCCCCTCCCCCTCCGCCTCTGGGAGACTGTGGTTTAGCCTTGCTAGGTTAGCGCACCCCCTTGTCCCTGCCCCTGAACCCCTACTGACTTCGAGAGTTCCAGCCTCAGCCGCAGGAGGAGAAAGACGGAGAAGCACATGGTGTGGTGATTTGCCCACTCGTGAATAAAGATTAAACTGTGTTCTCTGCCCAGCCGTGTGTCCTCGAGTCTCTGTCTACCGCCGTGAAGCTACCCCGGCCAACTGGCGCCCCCGAACTTTAATGACAGAAAGGGGCTTAGTTGACTGTGTGATTTAAGAAAATACCCCCTTGCCCACCCCCAGAAGAGCTCAAGGCTGGTGCTCTCAATGGAAGCCATGCTCCTCAGCTCCATCACTGAATCCCAAGTGCCCAAGGCTGGGAGCTAGGACTCTGCATCATTTTTAAGGTGTCAGGAGTCCAATTTTATCTTTTTAACCTAATGTATTTAATTTAATGTATTTTAGATAGAGACAGAAAGAAATCGAGGGAGGAAGGGATGATAGAGAGGATAAAAGAGGGACACTTGCTGTCCCTCACTTCACTTGCTCGTGAAGCTTTCTCCCCTGTAGATGGGGACTGAGGTCTTGAACCCAGGTCCTTGTGCAAGGTATCACATCTGTTCATCCAGGTGCGCCACTGGTCCCCAGGGCTCTCCATTTAAAAAAAGGATTTTAGGGTCCAAGTGGTGGCACATTTGAGCACACATGTGAAGGTGTACAAGGACCTGGGTTCAAGCCCCACAGGTGTCCACCTAGAGGAAGGAAACCTTGATTTCTCTCTGTCTTTCTTTATCCAATACATAAACTGTTTTGAAAATAAAAGGTTTCTGGGCCAGTTGATAGTGCACCTGGTCAAGCACACATATTATGTTGCACAAGGACCCAGGTTCAAGCCCCTGGTCCCCAGGTGCAGGGGGAAAGCTTCATGAATGATGAAGCAGGGCTGCAGGTGTCTCTCCGTCTCTCTTTCAATTTCCCTCCTCTCTCAATTTCTATCTCTACCCAATAACAAATAAATAAAATCACCATAAAATATTTTTAAAAAACCGAAAGGTTTCTTTATTTTATTTCTGAATGACACCAAAGCATTCCTCTAGTCCATGCAATGGCAGGGGTCGAACCCAGGGCAGTGGGCATGTGAAGCCTGTGCTCTACCCACTGAGCAATCTTTCCCAGCTGCTAAGGAACCACAGTTTGCAAACCCCATTCCCCTCTGCCTTGTGCTGTCTGTCTGTCTGTCTGTCTGTCTTCGGGTCAGTCACCCCACTATAACTTAGAGCCCCAGACTGAGGCTGTTTGTCTGTAAACTTCAAGTTACTGAAAGTACTGACCTTGTGCTGTTCTTGAAAGAATGCAATGAGTAGGGTTGCAAGGGGAGGGAGGTTAGCCCAGTGGTTGGAGTGGTGTATGCTTCCAATCCAGGTTCTCTGAGATTATTATTGGACAAAGCAGCCCCATCCCCACCAAGAAAGTTCATTCTCATGAGAACCTTGCACAACCGGAAGGGTAATTTTTCCCCCTCCTCAATTAAAATTCTTGGGTGACTCTTGACTGCTTGAGATTCAATAAGGTGGGGTGACTTCCCTGAACATGTAGCTCAGAAGTCACAGGCTGGGGCCAAGTTCACAGGCTCTCTGCTGAACCCCAGCCTGCAGGCTTCTGCAGCCAGGTACCCCACTATCAGCCACCCCAAGAATGGCTCAGAGACCTGGGGTGGGAGTGGCGGGGGTGGAGACAGGTAACCTGGTGACTTGGTGAAATCCTCAGCTGGCTCTTGGAACAAACCCAGACTGGATCCCCAGCTTTGGGCTGGCTCCCTCAGAGACCCCAACAGGGAATTTCTTCCTCAGACACTATGATGCCCCTCCCTCCCGCCCACCAGGAGGGGTCACACAAATTCAGTTGTGGGGAGAGTCCCAGGAACACTGCCTTTGCATATCCCAGTCCTCATAGTACCAACTACTCCTTGCTCCCCACCTGAGATGTTGGCTGGGGAGGTAGCATAATGAATTTGCAAAAAAGACTTTCATGCCTGAGGCTCCAAAGTCCCAGGTTCAATCCCCTGCTGAGAAATCTGGTATCTCTCTGCCCCACTAGGGAAAGAGAGAGACAAGCTGGGAGTATGGATCTACCTGCCAACACCCATGTTCAGCTGGGAAGCAATTACAGAAGCCAGACCTTCCACCTTCTGCACCCCATAATGATCCTGGGTCCCTGCTCCCAGAGGGATAAAGAACAGGAAAGCTATCAGAGAAGGGGATGGGATATGGAGCTTTGGTGGTGGGAACCGTGTGAAATTGTACCTTCTTATCTTACTGTCTGGGGAGATGATGTCATAAGCCTTGTGATTTTGTCAACATAGATGGTGATGTTGAAATACTTATGGAGCTGTCCGCACCGCACCCACCCTCCCTTTCCACCTGCATTTTTTGTCATGCTTTCTTTTTTCTTGGCCCTGCTAACTCTATTTGCTTGTTTTGTCTAGAGTCATCTGGACCTGACTGACCAATCTCTAGAGCAGGTGAGTGAAAGTCCCGAGCTTTGTCTAGTTTTTCTAGCTGCACGTAAAGTTAGACACATGACTGGCATTACTTGCTTTTGGTTTTATTTCATTTGTCTCTTCTGTTTCTCTCTCTCTCTCTCTGTCTCCTCTCCTTCCTTCTTTCTCTACCTCCCTCTTTCACGTTTCTCTTTCCTTTTGTTCCTATTAGGTCACCTACTGTAAACCCGATTGAAATTTATTGGTAAATCCCCCTCCAACCCCCTGCTCACTCTTCCCCTCCACTCAGCCTTTTTTTTCAAATGAGTAACTATCCAACACTGCGCGATTATATGCTCTTTCCTTATATAGTCTCCATTCTCCATTTCTTCATCGTTTTGTCTCTCCTGTAATTATCTTGTCTTAATTAGTTAGTTTGTTTTGTTTTTACCTCTAGGCTTATTTCTGGGCTTCGTGGCCGGCACTAGGCGCTATGAATCCTGGCGGCCATTTTTTTTTTTTACATTTTATTGGCTAGGACAGAGATATATTGAGAGAGGAGGGGGAGAGAGGAAGAGAGACAGAGAGATACCTGAAGACCTGCTTCACTGCTTGTGAAGTGTCCCCTCTCCCTGCCCCGCATGTGGGGAGCCAGGGGCTTGAACTCTGATCCTCGTGTGGGTCCTTCATAATAAGTGCACTTAACCTGGTGGTGAGTTACCACCCAACCTCCATCTTGTTTTATCAGATATGTAGACTACAGAGTTATTTCTATCTATCTACTTACCTATCTATCTGTCTATCTAATCTGTCTATTATCTATCTTATATATTCTTATGTGTATATATATGCATCTATTGTGCATTAGTAAATGCAAGCATATGCATATTTATCTAGGTCAGTAAACACATATACACATAGCTATTTATATAGGGAAATTAGGGACAGTTTTCTCTTCAGACACACTGATCATTTGTTTTTGCCAGTATGTCTTCCTCACCTGGCTCTGTGAGGCCAGCGGCATGTCCTGTTTTACAGATGAGGGTCAAGTGGAAATGGACTTGACTGAGGTCACACACAGACTTCAAGGGACAAAAATGCAGTTGTGGGGGGAGAAGAGGGGGAGACTGCAGCTCTAGCTCCAAACTTCCTCTTTATTTCTGCCTCCCACTCCCCTCACTCCTCAGCCCAACGCTACTGCTGACCTCAGGCTTCTGACAGAGCTTGTCTCATTAGTATGTCAAGCATCACCTCCCCCCCAAAAAAAAAAGTCAATAAATGAAAACCTGGCCTCCCTGTTCACACAGCAGCTGACCTTCATCGACTCTTCATTAACGGCACCTCTGTGATTCTTCAAAGATGGCTGAGTATGGCCAGAAAAATCAAGTTATTAATCCAGAAGCATAATCCTTGAGTGAAGAATTTGATATCTCCCTTCCAGCACAGACCAAGATGGGGATTAGGCGGGTTAATTGAGAGACTCCAAATGTTTGAGGAGAGATCAAAATGCTGACCCAATCCAAACACTTCAGTAAGAACTTTCTCCTAAAAAAAAAAGTTGTGGGAGTCTTTGGAAGAAAGCTTTCTCTGACTGTCTATGTTTGCCTTTCAGTCTCCGGTGCACATCTGAAATGTTTAATGTGATACTTTTTGGGTTGTTTTGCTTTCAGGAATATCGATCATTTTCACTTATGAGAACATTTCCTATGGGTTTTAGCTCAGCCTCCACATAAGGAAACACATAACAAAGGACAAAGACAAAAACAAACAACAACACAAACCGGTTAACCTGGTCTTAAGAGTTAAAGAAATCGAGGCTTAGCAAATCTCAGGAGGTCAGTGAAGTCTGCACAGGCAGTAATGAGCACACCGGGATTCAAGCCCAGGTCTGGCAGACTCTGAAGGTGAGACACTCATTGAGCTGCCGTGTTTAGAGCGTTGAGCAGAGGTGGAGATGAGTGTGGTTCACGTGACCTTATCTAGATCGTCACTTGCCTACCAGGTCCCTGTTCATTGTGATGCAGGCTGCCCTCTCCATCTTCCTTCCTCTCTGTACTTGCCTTCAGCCCCTCAGTCCTGTGTCCAGCTCTCCAAGGTCACCAAGCTCTTGGTGGTGTCTAGAGGTTTGGACAAGGGTGCTGACCTTGACTTGTACAAGTGTATGATGGCTCAAAATGTACATTTCTGACAGGCACGCTGCCTTGTGTGTGGTGTTTTTGACAAGTTTGTGAGGTCTCTGTCAGATTTACAGTTGCTGGATTACTTTGAGAGCTACTGATCTGCTGCTTCGATCTTATCGTTCAAGGCCATACAACGAGCGAGCTTGTGATGGGAACTGGGTTTCCTCTGGGCAGGTGACTTGAGTCTGAACCAGGGTTTTTTAACAGGCTGGCACGGGGCCCTGCAGGACAGGAATTCCCAGACTCTGTGACTTGGGAGAAATAATCAAAGCAAAATCTGAGAGACCAGAGCAGGCAAAGAAGCAGATAAATCATGCGTAGGAAGTGGAAGCCGAGATGTAACTGAGGACACAGAGTGATCTGGCTCTGCTGAGGACTTTCTCTGCCCCACTCTCTCCTCCTGGGGGTTCTGAGAGGGAAAAACTGTTGCTCCGTTTTACAAAAAGGAACCATGGAAAGAAGATACATTTCCTAAGGGCGTAGAAAAAACAGTCTTAAAAAATATGATGCTAGTGTGGATGATAATGATGGTAGTGTGGTGTTGGTCTGCTTATAAATTCTGCTTCTAAGACCCCTTCTGTTGCACTGCTTAATGGCTGTGGTCTATTTACATAATCACTGTGTTACCTGGGAACCGCCCTGCCTGCAGGGCATTGGTTTAATCCCACTGGTTCTAATTCTCTTTTTGCTCCACCTCCTCTCCTAGTCACACCCTGTTCTCCACCACTAGTTTGCATTCTTTTTTGACTCCACCCTCTCTATGTCACATCCTGTTTCCACTCTACTTGGCTAGTATAAATACAGCTGCTCTTCTGATATAACAGAATTGCCTTCAGACTCCTAGAGTCCCAGAGTCTCTCTCCTGCGAAGCTGGCCTGGCAATAAATATTGAACTGCGTGCCACTGAGCCATGAGTCCCTGGTCGTCTCTCAACCACCCGTGAAGCTAGCCCAGCCCGGCAGTGTGGGTGGTGATGATGGTGGTGATGGTGGTGATGGTGGTGGTGGTGATGGTGGTGGTGCTAATGGTAGTAGTGATGGTGGTGGTGGATGGTGGTGAAGGTGGTGGTAATGGTAGTAGTGGTGGTGGTGATGGTGGCAGTGGTGGAGGTGGTGGTAATAATGGTGATGGTGGTAGTGGGGATGAAAATAGTACTAATGATAAAGATTATGTTAGCAATGATAATGGTACAGCAGTATGTTGACGATGGTGACGATGATGACGGCAACTTGATGCTGGTTCTGTTAATGATGTTATTGGTGCTAAAAACAGTGAAATGATATTGGCAGTGGTGATGGTAGCTGTAGGATTGACAGTTATGATGCCAGTGACAATGAATAGCAACAGTGGTAATGGTACAATGACAGAGCAAGTAGTGTCAATAACTGGCATTTCTTCTTCTTTGATTAGCTGTTGGTTGGTGGTTTCTGGAGTTTCACTACACTGGATTGACACCTGCAGACACATAGGGAGAGAGAAAGAGAGAGAGAGGTAGAAGAGAAAGAGGGGAGAGTGGTGTAGCATTTGGTTGAGAACATGTGTTACAAAGCCCATGGACCCAGCCTTGAGCCCCTAGTTCCCACCTGCAGGGGGAAAGTTTTGCAAGTGGTGAAGCAGTGTTGCAGGTTTCTCTCTGACTCTCTCCCTCTCTATCATCTCCTTTCCTTTTGATATCAGGCTGTCTCTATCCATTAAAGATAATGTAAAAATATTTTTAAAAAGACAGAAAGACAGACACCACAGCGCAATGCTTTCTTCAGTACAATGAGGTCAGGTTCAAACTTAGATGTGGTGGTAGGAATTGTGTGGAATTGTACCCCTCTTATCCTATGGTCTTGTCAATATTTCCATTCTATAAATAAATTTTAAAAATCATGTAAAGCTATCCTTTAGGTAAAGACCACTTAGAGGAAGTGTGAATAGAAAGATCATGTAACAATTGAATAAGCACAAGAGCATCATCAAAATAACAAATGATTCTTTTATCTACTTGTTAATAGACTACATTTCTGGCAGCTTACATTAAGAATAAAGTTTGCAATTATCTTTAGAAAAAAATTGGTTGTGCACGTGTAACAAAGCAGGCACACTAGCCAAGTGAGCTACCTTGTGGCCCTTGGCTAGCATGTCAGGTGCTGGATAAGTATTTGCCCCTCTTACTTCCTGACTCCACCTCCAGCCTGCAGGAGACAGCTGCTAAGCGCCAGGTCTTTCCTCTCCAAACTCAGGGATTCCAGTGGGAACTGCACTGTCCACTTGCCACAGGGGAAGACATCAAGGGGTCACTCCTCTGTTCTTTGACACTTTAGGAGAAAGACAATGACTGAGCAGTTGCAAACATGCAGATCTGACAAATTCTGTGAGACACCCCAGAACAGGGAGGGAGAGATCCCTGATGGCATCTGCTTGCCAAGATGATATGAATAGCAACTTGTACCCACTCTGCCCCTCGTCTACACACATCAAAGATCACATTAGAAGAACACGAAAAAGTCAGGTGGGTTCAATTTGAAATAGGACCAGGCTTGCTTACTCATGAGGGGGAAAGAGCTATCAAGAACTCAGGTCTTCCAGGCTGTGTCGGGGTTTCTGAGAGCTGTTGGGTCTCTTCCAGGTTCCATGTGTAGAGCCCATGCTCAGTGCTTGAACCGGCCTAAGAGATTGGGGCAGTTACCATGAGGTGCCTTGGCTGAGTGTTTCCTTTAAGAAAACCCACGCTGATAACACCCGACCAAAAAGATCTGTGTACACCTATGTTCATAGCAGCACAATTCCTAATAGCTAAACCTGGAAGCAACCCAGGTGCCCAACAATAGATGAGTGGCTGAGAAAGCTGTGGTATATATACACAATGGAATACTATGCAGCTATTAAGAACAATGAACCCACCTTCTCTGACTCATCTTGGATGGAACTAGAAGGAATTATGTTAAGTGAGCTAAGTCAGAAAGATAAAGACGAGTATTGGATGATCCCACTCATCAACAGAAGTTGAGAAAGAAGATCAGAAAGGGAAACTAAAAGCAGGATCTGACTAAATCTGGAGTAGGGCACCAAAGTAAAAACCCTGTGGTGAGGGGAAGGGTGGATATTCGGCTTCCCAGGGGTGGGGGTGGTGGTGGATGGGTGGGGGTGGATGGGTGGGGGTGGATGGGTGGGAGAGGACACAGTCTTTTGGTGGTGGGAATGGTGTCTATGTACACTCCTATTAAATTGTAGTCATATAAATCACTAATTTATATGAGAGGGGAAAAATTGATTGTATGTCTTGAACTTTTTAAAGCACAGACTGAGTCTTTTTAATACCTAGGCTGACTCTTCGATATGTTGACTCTCTCAAAAGCCTAGACCAGGGAGAACAGAAGCAACCGGCGGCACAGCTATGTGCAAGAAGTTGGGTATTATACAGCAAATCCTAACAAAGGGACTTTCTAATTACCAAATAATGTGACGATAACAATAACTATCTATTATCTTCTTGAACCCGAAGACAGCAGGAACCTCACCACAGGGCTTTTACTTTGGTGCCCTACTCTAGATTTAGTCAGATCCTGACTTAGTTCACTTAACACTTAACTGAAACTCATGTTGCTGTTGTTGTAATTTTCATTCCTCTCCTGGAGGCCTCAGGGATACAGACACAGTGACCTTCCTCATCTTTAAACATGACCTTGGAGGTGATGCGGGGATTGAAATTGCAACTGGTTTTCGTTGCTCCACCCGCACTGTGGTGAGGGCAGCCACTCCTGTTTAAGATCAGACATGCTATTGGTAGATTCATTCATTCATTCATTCATTCATTCATTCATTCATTCATTCATTCATTCATTCATTCTCTTGAATACACTACTCCCAGCAGCCATTTTTCTGGGGTTTTTCCCCCTTTCTATTTTATTTGATAGAACAGACAAATAGAGAAGGGAGGGAGAGAGGCAAAGAGAGACACCTACAGACCTGCTTCACTGCATTCCCTTTGTAGGTGGGGAGTGTGGGCTTGAACTCAGGTCCTTGTGCTCAATTTGGTGAGCCACTGCCCTGCCCCTATTCATTTATTTATTAATGAAACAGTGATAGAGATAGATAGATAGATAGATAAGTAGATAGAGAAAGACAGACACACACACACACACAAAGACACACACACACACACACTCACACTCACACTCAGAACATCATTTTGGTAGAGACTGAACTTGGAACCTCATGCTTGAAAGTTCAGTGCTTTATCCATTGTGCCACTTACCATTTCCTGTTGTCTTAAGTCTACAAAGGGTCTCCCGAGTCTCCCCCATGTGTTCTGTGGTTGGTATCACGTGGCAGCTCATTGCCTTAGACCTAGGCTGTTTCCTACATGTCTCCTCCCTGCCATGCAGAAATGGAATGTGGTTGAATGTGGTTCCAGAGACGAGGCTCAGGGTTTGAGGTGTGGGCTCTTCTAGTCAGAATTCGAATAACCACAATTGAGTTCACCTCTGGGTGCTGAGGTCAGGTGGGGACTGGTAGGGGGACTCTCCTGGGAGTGCCAGGTTACTGTTGTATTGGGGGAAGGGGAGGCAGCTTTTATTTTCCCAACGTTTAAAATTTTTGTCATGCCTTAAAAAAAAGACACAGGGAGTCAGGCGGTAGCGCAGCGGGTTACGCACATGTGGTGCAAAGTGCAAGGACTGGCGGAAGGATCCTGGTTTGAGCCCCCGGCTCCCCACCTGCAGGGGAGTCACTTCACAGGCGGTGAAGCAGGTCTGCAGGTGTCTATCTTTCTCTCCCCTTCTCTGTCTTCCCCTCCTCTCTCCATTTCTCTCTGTCCTATCCAACAACAACAGCATCAGTAAAAACAACAATAATAACTACAACAATAAAACAACAAGGACAACAAAAAAGGAATAAATAGATAAATACAAAAAATTTTTTTAAAAAGACGCCATAAAATGATACTTATATACCTTCGCCATATTTGGGATATACTCTCTGCCCTGATCCAACTTTCTAGTCCAATTCCAATTCTGACACCATCTCCCCAGACAGTACCTTTGGTCCACCTGCATATTAGCTTTCATGCTCAGGCAAAAATTAATAAAATCATGGGCCCCTTAGAAAATACCTAAAATAGACCTACTAGCTTTTTCCAAAATGGAGACCCCAAAGCTCATCTGCTCTATTCCTGCCTTTTGGTTCCTGACTATTAAATGATTTGTTCTGCTTTATTTCTTAATGCTTTTTCAGCCACCAAGTTGCAGATGCTACCATGATGCCAACCTGACTTCCCTGGACAGAGGGCCTCACCAATGTGTCCTGCACCTGCACCTCTCCAGAGATGCCCTGCCCCACTAGGGAAAGATTGGGACAGGCCGGGAGTATGGATTGACCTGCCAATGGCCATGTTCAGCAGAGAAGCAATTATAGAAGCCAGACCTCCCACATTCTGCACCCCGAATAGATCTTTGGTCCATACTCGCAGAGGAATAAAGAATCGGGGAATGACAACCCTTCAGCTTCATTACTCGGGTGAGACCTTTCCTTTCATAGTATACTCTAATTTCATCTCAGGTGGTTCACTTTCTAACAAAGTCCCAAAACCTAGATATACACCAGTTTCTGTGAGAGAGAGCATATCTTCACACGTATCTATAAACTACTGCAAAATATATACCTGAAAGCAGAAGTACACTAGAGTTTGCAGTGAGTACCTCCCTAACACTTCCTCTCCACTATTCCAAGCTTTGGGTCCATGATTGCTCAACAATTTGTTTGGCTTTGTATGTTAACTCTCTTTTCAATCACCAGGTTCCAGATGCCACCAGGATGCCGGCCAGGCTTCCCTGGATTGAAGACCCCACCAATGTGTCCTGGAGCTCAGCTTCCCCAGAGACACACCCTACTAGGGAAAGAGAGAGGCAGACTGGGAGTATGGACCGACCAGTCAACATCCATGTTCAGCGGGGAAGCAATTACAGAAGCCAGACCTTCTACCTTCTGCAACCCACAATGACCCTGGGTCCATGCTCCTAGAGGGATGGAGAATGGGAAAGCTATCAGGGGAGGGGGTGGGATATGGAGATTGGGTGGTGGGAATTGTGTGGAGTTGTACCCCTCCTACCCTATGGTTTTGTTAATTAATCCTTTCTTCAAAAAAAAAAAAGATTAAGGAAGCTGAAGATTGGGGTCTCCATTTTGGAAAAAGCTAGTAGCTCTGTTTTAGGTATATTCAAGAGGGCCCACGACTTTACTAGTTTTTGCCTGAGCCTGACATCTAATATGCAGAGGGACCCAGGTTATTGTCTGGGGAGATGGTGTCATAGTTGGAAAAAGGACTAGAAAGCTGGATCAAGGAAGAGAGTAGCTTCCAAATATGAGGAAAGTGTATAAATATTGGTAACTGTCAACCCCATCAGTTTGATCACGTCTGCAATATTCATGCCCTTAGGGTCATGATTAGTCAACAATTTGTTCTTCATTATATCTTAACTCTCTTTCAGCTACCAGGTTCCAGATGCTACCATGATGCCAACCCGACTTCCTTGGGTAGAGAACCACACCATGTGTCTTGGATCCCTGCCTCCCCAGATCCCTGTCCCACTAGGGAAAGAGAGAGGCAGGCTGGGAGTATAGATGGACCTGCCAACATCCATGTTCAGTGGAGAAGCAATTACAGAAGCCAGACCTTCCACCTTCTGCATCCTACAATGATCCTGGGTCCATACTCCCAGAGAGATAAAAGAATAGGGAAGCTATCAAGGGAGGGGATTCGATATGGAGTTCTGGGGGTGGGCACTGTGTGGAAATGTACCTCTCTTATCTTATGGTATTGTCAATGTTTCCATTTTATAAATAAAAAATAATATAAACAAGCAGTGAAGCTTTCAAGGGAGGGGATGGGATACAGAACTCTGACTATGGAAATTTTGTGGAATTATACCCCTCTTATCCTATGGTCTTATCTATATTTTTATTTTATAAATTAATAACCATTTTTAAGAAGTTTGTTATGCATTATCTCAGCAAAGAATTGAGGAGAGAGCATTATTTTCAGGAATTTTAGGTAAATTGAGAACATTTCAGGTAAATTGAGAACATTCACATTAGAGAGAGAGAGAGGGAGAGAGAGTGAGTGAGAGAGAGGGAGAGGGAGAGAGAGAGAGAGAGAGAGAGAAAACAGAGGTCATGCTCACATGATGACCTGGACAAAGAGTGAGAGCAGCCCCCAGGTCTAGCTTTTAACACCCAAGGCCTGCCTCCAACCTTCTAAGCCACTCCTGTCTCCACTCCCATTTTCTAGGAAGTGTCCTCCTGTCCCTCAACATTGTCCCCACCAAAGTCCCAAATCCAGGCCCCTGCTGTCACTCCGGGTCACCTTACCATCCTCTCCCACACAGAGTTCAGTTTCTGTAGACTCCACCAGCTTCAGAGGAGAGGCTGCCTTGCCTGTCTTTCTGCTGTGCCCTCAAAGACGCCCCGAGCAGATGTCTGGGGCTGGATGAATAGGAAATCAGGCCCACAATGGAGAGGCTGGCCCCTCTGCTCGGTCCTCAGAGAGGGCTGAAAGAAACTCAATTAGACTTAGTTGCTTGAGGCTTCGGAAAGCTGGAGTGGGAACCTATTTGAGGGAATTTTTTTTCTATCCTGTCTTTGCCGTGCCCCAGCCCACAGCCCCCCAAACCATGGGTGTGGGAGGTGCCCCTTACAAAGAGCCCCGTTCTCTACAGTGGGATGCCTTTCCCACTTGCATGAACTCCCGTCTTCCAGTTGCTTGGAGTTCTTTGGGGACCTATTCCAGCTCAGGTACTGGACTAGTAATTACAAGCCCAGTTATGTCTGAATGCTCAGAGCAGTTCTGTGAGCTCTATGCTCTGATTTTATAACTGGGTGGGGGAAAGCTGCCCACCACCCTCTCCTGCAAGGTCTCTGAGCCAGCAGGACTTACGGCCAGGTCTGCAGAGCTCCAGAGGTGGCGTTGGGCCGTGCCCTTGGTGTTTGCTGGCTCCAAGAGACACTTTATATGCCAGCCTGGGGCTTGAAGCTTCATGCATCTTGTTGGCAGGATGGAGGATGGAGGATGGAGGACAGAGCTCTGAGCCCCAGGCTCTCCTCCCATCCACTCCACTCCCTCTGAGCTCTTTCTCACATTTTCTGTCTTCCTTTGACCTCCTTCTGTTCCCTCTGAATATGACAGCTTGCCCAGCGCAACTGTTTCTCCATACAGCTCTGCTCTGGGAACTAGAATTTTATCTCAGAAGTCTCCTGGAACTGAGACTTGGATATTATGAGGCAAGTCTGTGTTTTCTCCCTTTCTCTCTCTCTCTCTTTGAAGCTTGTTGTTTATGTTTATTTATTTATTTATTTACTTTATTTGATTCAATAGAACAGAAAGAAATTAAGAGGGAAGGGGGATAGAGATATGGAAAGAGACAGAGAGATGCCTGCAGCCCTGCTTCACTGATTGCAAAGCTTTCCTCCTGCAGATGGGGACCAGGGGCTTGAACCTGGGTCCTTGTGCATGGTAATGTTGAGGTCTGGAAAGGAGCAGGAAGAGTAGACACTTCATTGCACCATGTTTGCACACAAGGGACATGGGAATTGGGGCATGAGGATATTCATTGCATGAGCACATGAAATGCAGGGATCTAGAGAACAGAGATGCTACTGTGGGAGGAGTGTGGGTAAGGTGACCACACCTGGTGCTTCCAGCTGGCCAATGGGAGGCCTACCCAGGTGTGACGTGTGTCAGGTTTTCACACGGAGAGGCCTTGTCTTTTGGTAATCCACCCAGACCCTCAGGTCCTATCCCTGAGCTGAACTCTCTCTCTCTCCATCTCTCTCTCTGTCTCTCTCTCTCGCGCTCTTTCTTTCTCTCTCTTTCTGTCAATACTTTTATTTATTTTATTTTAATGAGAAAGAGTAGATACAGAGGAAGAGATAGTGAGAGAGAAAGAGACCAGAACTGCTCAGTTCTGGCTTATGGTGGCGCTGCGGATTGAACCTGGAACCTCAGAGCCTCAGGTTTGAAAGATTTCTGTATAACCATTATACTGTTTCCCCCAGACCCAAAATATTTATTAAAAAACTTTTTATTATATTTATGGATTGATTGATTGATAGAGACAGCCAGAAACTGACAGGGAAGGAGGTGATAGGAAGAAAGACAGAGAAACACTGGCAACACTGCTTCACTACCTGTGAAACTTCCCTACTTCAGGTGGAGACTGGGGGCTTGAACCTGAGTCCTTGCACATTGGAGCATGTGTGCTCAACCAGGTGCAGCACCACCCAGTGCCCACTGAACTAACTCTCCAACTTCACTTCTGTATAATATCTCTACCTTTTGCCTTGACAAAGGAAGACTGGGAATTACATACCTTCACAAGGGTTCCCTTGTAACTCTTTCAAGAGACTCCGTAATGAGTCCCAGAGAGACACCTGCAGCCCTACTTCACCACTTTCCCCCTGCAGGTGGGGACCAGGAGCTTGAACCTGGGTCCTTGTGCATTGTAACTGGGGCTCCGTCCAACTGGAAACTTTCAGAGTTTTTGTGAGATGGGCTCTGGTGCCTTTGCAGGTCAACCTGAGCAGGCTTGGCTCAGGCTTTGCTCCAGTTCACCTGGTCAGCACTGGCGATGGGAAGATGGTGGACACTTCCTCGGCCACTGGATTGATAAGGTGATTTTAGAGGCCCAGGCATTGAATGCTGCACTCTTTTTCCAAATTACCGGTAAAATCTCTAGAGGGCTGAGATGTGGTGAGAAAGCTCACTTGTCACTGTAATGATTGTCATCATCATGAGGATGATGGGCCCCACTCTTGGGTAAAGCATACCCTTTGGCTTCTACCCGTAAGGTCATTTTTCAGTGTGAGATAAACCCTCGTGGATGGGCTGGGGAGACAGTGGTTCAGCAAAAGTCATTCATGCCTGATGCTCTGAGGTCCCAGGTTCAATTCCTGCCACCACCATCATCTAGAGCTGAGCTGTGTTCTGGGATCTCTCTCTCTCTCTCTCTCTCTCTCTCTCTCTCCTCTCTTCTCTCTGCCAACCCCCCTAATGTGTGTGTGTGTGTGTCTGTGTGTGTGTGTGTGTGTGTGTGTGTGTGTGTGTGTGTATTTCTCTCCATCTTTTTTTCCTTTATTGGAGGGAGGGTAATGGTTTACAATTGATGGTAAAATACAGTAGTTGGTACACGTTTAACAATTCTCAGTTTTCCACATAACACTCTAACCCCCCCGCCTAGGCCCTCCTCCACCATTGTGTTCCAGGACCCAAACATTGCCTTCCACCCCCCGAAACCTTTACTTTGGTGCAATACACCAAACCCAGTCTAAGTTCTTGTTTCTCCTTCTGTTCTTATTTTTCAACCTTTGTCTGTGAGTGAGATCATCCCATATTCATCCTTCACTTTCTGGCTTTTTTTCTCCATCTTTCTCCCTCTCCTTAAAATAATTAAACTCAAAAAAAAAGATATCTTATTGATCAAATTGACTGAGCAATACCTTAAACAAGGCAGGGGAGCTCTGAACCCCCATTTCAGGGTAGAGAATTTGGAACTGGTGACAACCTGCCTGCCTTAGCTGCATGATTTCTAGGAAAAAACTCATAAAGGAACCCAAGGTGACTGGGAGATGGGTAGCATGGCCACGGCTGACGTTCACCTCCAAGATGGCGCTGATGGTACGGTGATTGAATAGGACTCTGTGTGGGGTGACCAAACCACAAGCAAGATGCCTGCAGGAGAGTGAGTGAACACTTCCTTCCTCCCCATCAAGGGCTACCTCAGCTCTGCCCTTCCCTCTGTCACTGGGTCCCAGTGGAGACCCATTCCTGGGAGGGAGGGAATAAGGGAAGGGGGAAAGGAAGGAGAAGAGGTTCTCTGCAAAGCAGAACTTCAGAAAGAATAGCACCAATACCTCTTCCCTCCCTTTCAAAGTAGTCCTTATGAACCAGGATTAGCTAGAAATAAAATCAGACGTAAAACTGAATCATGGAGATATGGAATACTTCCAGGCAAATATGGAAATGGAAATACATCCAAATGTCCCAAGTGTATCCCAAAATAGCCAAATATGAAAGAAATGACCATTTCCCCAATAACAGCAAATATAGGAGAACTTTCTCATATTAGCTTGTTCTGTTTTGCTTTGCTTTGTTTTTCAAAGCCCTGCTCAGCTCTGGCTGATGGTGGTGCTGGGGATTGAACCTGGGACCTCAGAGCTCAGGCATGAAGGTCTTCTTTGTATAACCATTATACTGTCTCCCCAGCCCTCCCAGCAGCAATTTTACATACGCAATGTCAGCCAAAGGCCCAGGGAAGTGACTTGAGTACCTAGTAGAGCTAGCTAGTGGCACCTCTGCTTCTCAGAGATGCCAATCACTATGGGTCTGGCCAGAAGCTCGGGGGTAGTTCACTGAGTAGCCCATGGAAGAGAGTGTTTCGCAGGCATCCAAGAGGCAAAGAGACTTTCGACTCCAGAGCGTGGTAGGAGAGCCTGTGACCTTCTGCTTAGCTTGGCTCATGGACATATTTTTCCTTCCACTTTCCTCAAGAAGCCCACACAAAAGTGAGGAAGAAAATTTAAAAACAGACATCAGCCCACGAAGAGAAACTGGCAGAGGGGAGGCGAGACACACAGCGTGGGCAGTCTGGAGGGAACCAAGAGGGGGGAGGAGCAAGGGCTGACGTCTAAGAGTGAGGATCTTATTAGGAACACTATCACAGGCCATCTTGTGGGCTCCTTCAGGACTATACTCTCACCTTAGAGCAACAGTGGTAGGGATTGTCCCACTCTCCAAAGGGAGGCTGGGTCAACATACTCTACCACTCAATGAAGACTGGTTCTGAAATGAGTGCAGCCTAGAAGATTCCCACCTGTGTCCATGGACTGTGAGCTCAGACTGACAGGGACTCAGAGGTTATACAGACTCCTGTGCTGAATATGAATAGACATGGACCCTGGGTCAGATCAATGGGGTATACAGTTAATTGCATCTAAATATCTTCTTCAACTTTGCGGGCAACTCTCTGCCCTAATCCAGCTTTCTAGTTCTACACTCAACTCTTCCCAGACACCATCTACCCAGACAATTTTTTCTGATTCACCTCTATGCTAGCTATCAATTTCAAGCAAAGATGATTAAGACATAGACTCATAGGAACATTCCTAAAACAGACTTCCTAGCTTCCTTCCTCTTTAAGCTCCTTACTTTTATCTGCTCTATTCCTACTTTCTGGTTCCTGTTTATTAGACATTTTTGTCCTGCTTTCCATCTTACTGCCTTGCAGCCACCAAGTCGTAGCTGCTACTATGGTTTCATACTTAACTCCATGGATAGACAAACTCATCAATGTGTCCCAAAGTCTCACCTCCCCAGAGTCCTACCCCACTAAGGAAAGATAGAAACAGGCTGGAGGTATGGATTACTCTGCCAATGCCCATGTCTAGTGAAGAAGCAATTACAGAAGCCAGAACTCCTATTTTATGCACCCCCAAAAGTTATTTTTATATAATTTTATTTTACAATTGACAGAAAATCATAGTAGTTGACACATGTATAATATTTCTCAGTTCTCTGCATAACACTCTAACCCCTCCCCCCAACTTAGGTCCTCCTCAACCATCATGCACCAGTGCCTGAACATTCTCCCCGCCCCCCCATCCAGGATCCTTTACTTTGGTGTAATACACTAAACCCAGTCCAGATTCTGTTTTGTGTTTTCCTTCTGTTCTTATTTTTCAACTTCTGTCCATGAGTGGGATCATCCATCCTTCTCTTTCTGACTTATCTCACTTAATATGCTACCTTCAACCTCTATCAAAGATGAGGTGAAAAAGATGAATTCACCATTTTTAATAGCTGAGTAGTATGAATTAATTTATTTATTTATAAAAAGGAAATATTAACAAAACCATAGGATAAGAGGGGTACAACTCCACACAATTCCCACCACCAGAACTCCATAACCTATCCTCTCGCCTAATAGCTTTCCTATTCTTTAACCCTCTGGGAGTATGGACCTGAGGTCATACATAGTAGGATGCAGAAGGCGGAAGGTCTGGCTTCTGTAACTGCTTCCCCACTGAATATGGGCATTGATAGGTTGATCCATACTCCCAGCTTGCCTCTCTTTTCCTAGTGGGGCAGGACTCTGGGGAAGCGGAGATCCACGACACACCAGTGGGGTTGTCTGTCCAGGGAAGTCTAGTCGGCATCATGCTAGCATCTGGAACCTGGTAGTTGAAAAGAGAGTTAATATACAAAGCCAAACAAATTGTTGACCAATCATGAACCTAAAGGCTGGAATAGAGCAGATGAAGAGTTAGGGTTCCTCCATTTTGTAGATAGCTAGTAGGCATATTTTAGTTCTATTCCAAAGGGCCTGTGGCTATACTATTTTTTTTTTCTTTTTCTTTTTTCCCCTGAGCCTGAAATCTGATATGCAAGTGGATCCAAGTTATTGTCTGGGGAGATGATGTCATGGCTGGAAAAGGACCAGAAAGCTGAATCAGGGTAGAGAGTAGCTCCCTAATATAGGAAAGGGGTATAAATATTGTTGACTGTAAAATCCATCTATTTGATTTGGTCTGGGGTCCATAATCAGCTTAGGAGCCTATGTGACCTCTGCATCCCTATAGATCTGAGCTCATATTCTGTGGTATGAATTAATTTCTTAAGCAGTAAATAATATGTCCATCTCTATCTCCCATTGCATTTTTTAACTTGAAACATATCTTGAATTTGTAGTATTCTGTTTGTTTTCACAAGTTTTCTATTTTGAATTCATGAGATTTTTGTTATTTCTATTCCTTTAATATCTACAAACATTCAATCTTCCTTTTAAAAATATTTATTAGTGATTTAATAATGATGAACAAGAATGTAAGATAGTGAGGGTACAATTCCATACAGTTCCCACCACCATAGTTCTGTGTCCCATCCCCTCCATTGGAAGCTTCCTTTTCTTTATTCCTCTGGGATTATGGGCCAAAAGTTTTTATGGGGTACAGAAGGTAGAAGGTCTATAATTTTTCTCTGCTGGACAAGTATGTTGGCAGGTTGATCCATGTCCCCAGCCTATTTCTATCAGGTAGAGCTCTGGAGGCCTGAGGTTCTGGGACACATTGGTGAGGCTGTCTGCCCAGGGAAGTCAGGATGGCATCATAGAAGTGTCTGAAACTTGGTGGATGAAAGGTGGTAAGATATAAAGCAAGACAGAATGTTTAATAAAAAGGAACCCAAAGGTAGGAGTAGAGCAGATGAAATTAGAGGTCTTTGTGTGAGAAGAAGCTAGGGAGTCTACTTTATGTTCCAAGGGGTTCATGACTTGAGCAATTTTTGCCTTAGCCTTATAGTTAATTTTGGTCCATACCCCCAGAAGGGTAAACAAGAGGGGAGCTTCCAATGGAGGGGATGGGACATAGAACCCTGGTGGTGGGAACCATATGAAAATATACCCATATTATCTTACAATACTATGATAGAAACAGGCTTGGGGTTTGGATGGACCTGCCAGAATCCATGTCTAGTGGAGAAGAATTATAAAAGCCACAATTCTCACCTTCTGCACCTCATAAAGAATTTTGGTCTATACTCCCACAGGGGTAGGTGATAAGGGGAAATAAACCAGAGGGCTCTGTACCCCTATTCCACCAGGACCTGAAATGATTGTCACCAGAAATTTATACCATCACTGAGAAGGAAGCAAATCTGGAAAACACCAGAGGAAGCCAGGCACGATTTCTATTAGCTGAGAGAGAAGAGGGAAAAGGGAAAGACACCCAGAAGTAGTAATAGGTGCAGGGGTGACTCAGAAAGGAACTGGAGGCAGGACCATTGGAAAAATGGGATAGATAGAGAGACAGACAGACAGATAGATAGTTTTAGAATCAGCCCATGTCTGTGACCCTGTGAGAATTACTGCAGTTTACTCAGGAGGAGATGAGGACACAGATTTCTGGTGGTGGGAAGTGAATGGAATTATACCCCTATTATCTCACAATGTTGTAAAATCAATATTAAATCAGAGAGAGAGGGAGACGAAGTGGCACCAGCATGCCTCCTTCCCAGGGCTGGTGCGCAGAGCAGGAGGACGGTTTCCATGGAGATGATGCCAGTGGAGATGCTTCCTGGAAGAGCTCCTTGGGGCCTGGAGACAAATGGAAGCCTTCACATGCAGAGGCCTAAAGATAGCTGCATTCAGGGTGATTCATCTGGCCCACAACTTGGCCTGAATGTGGCTCAGGGAGAAAAGAGCTGAGCACAACTTAGGATGCTGTCAATATTCTACAGTGTTTCCACCAGTGTCAGGGGAGGTCACTCATGGAAATGCCAGAAATAGGAATCATTCAGTTTTGTCTTTCACTGGGGACAGTGACCATCAGAGTTCTGCCTTTTGGTCACAAGTTCCCTTTACCACAAAGCTATCTTCTGGGAAGACCCAGTGGGGAAATGTCCTTTCCTGCTGTGGAAGGAGAGGGTCAGAAGAAGAATGGGGGCAAGGCTGGCTACCTCTCTCTCCCCAGAACTCCTTGAGGCTGTAATCCTGACCTGCAAAAAAAAAAAAAATCCTGTGTTATCCCTGCTTCTGGTCCTCAAGTGCCACTTGTGAACCTGTACTCCTTCATCCAGTGCTAGTTCACAGCAGAGCTGGGTCCCCACAAGCCACTAGGATGCATTTTCTTCTCAAATTTATTTGCTCAGTGATTACTCAGTTTACTACTATACGCCACGGGGGACTTACTATAAGCCAAAGAAAACGTGATGGCAAAAGGTTCAAGGAATCTCTATGCTACTAGGAGACACATCAACCCATCCACAGGCCACCCCAGTTGGTGATAAACATTACAGAAATAATAATACAAAGATGCGATGTGCTCAGGTGCCCGGATTAGAGGACAGACATGGGCAGGGGGAGAAAGAGAAGGAGACGTGAGAGATGAGAGAGAGACAAGAAACACAGGGGGAGCGGAGAGGAAAAGAGAGAAAAGCATGTGAAAAGAGCCCAAAAGACTGTTAATTAAATAACAATTGAAACCAAGACATATGAATTAGATAGAGAAAAAAAATCTAATGTCAGCACCAAAGCTCCCAAATGGCAAAATAATCTTACTCACAATTTAATTGCTTATGTAATTAGAGTTAATTGTAGAGGAGAGATTTGGTTAACATAATAAAATGTTCTTTAAAAAAAAAACATAGTGATTAAAAGACTAGCCAGACAACTGAAAAGCATTTACACTCCAGCAGGCTAGGGCAGGGATTATGGAGGGAGACAGGGAAACAGTGACCTGGGAGGAGGAACAAGTGGCTGGCTGATGAAAACAGATAATTAATTTTTACATATTGGAGGATTAAAAGTTTATAGTCAACAGTAAAATACAGTAGTTTATACATGTGTAAAATTTTTCAGGTATTAGAATGACAATTCAACCACCTCTAGGTCCTCCTCTGCCACCATGTTCCAAGACCTAAACCTGTACCCACACCACTCTAACCCTAAACCTAAATACTAGACATAATCCTAACCCTAACACTAACACTAACACTAACCCTAGCCATAACCATAACCCTAACCCTAACCCTAACCCTAACCCTAATTCTAATCCTAAACCCTAACACCTAATATATACACAGAGAGAGAGAGAGACAGAAAGAGAGAGAGACACAAAGAGAGAGAGAGACCTAGAGACCTGATTCACACTCATGATGCTTCTCTCATGCAGATGGGGAGTGGAGGCTCTAACTCATGTCCTTGTGCATATCATCTGGCCCCCTACAAATATTTCTTCAAGAACCTACACTCAGTCCTTCTGGGCATATACACAGAACTGGATTTGCAGGGTCTCACAGTCATTCTTATTTTACTCATCTGAACAGCCACCATGCCACTTCCAGCAGCCAGTGCACCATTTTCCATTCTCATCAAGGCTGTGCAAATAACCAGTTCTTCCTTGTTCGAGTGGGGGTGTCTCTGAATTCCTCAAAGGTCTACAGACAGAGCCAGGCAGAGAATGCACACACCCGCAGATGATGCATTTCTGAACTAAGTTGATTGTCTGAACTTGGGCTTGCAGACAGTGAGCAGACGGGCTGGGAGGGGAGTTCTTGGAAGGAAGGAATCATCTTTTATTTATCTCTGCATTCTCAGGACAGAGCCCAGGGCTTGGCTCTCGGTAAATGTTGGATGACTGAGCTGAAGGAATGAAGCTGTGCCTGAAGTCATAGAATAACAGTGTGATCCATTTTCTCTGCTCACTCTGAGAGGGATCTGATTGCAAAGGGCAACTCCAGACACTAACAACTGTGGGCTTGACTTCTCCAAGGAGCACAGAGCCGAGGTGACTGTAGCTAGCCACGGAGAGCGATGGAGTACACAGGTCTGTGTGGGGCTTCTGTGATTCCTCTGGCAGAGACAGACATGCCATGGACTCGTGGGACGAGAGAAGGTGCCCTCTACCTGCTTAGGACTTTTGGCCACATGAAACCCCCCTCCCCACTTCAGCCAGGGCTGTGAGAGGTGCTTCCTGAGCATCTAAACCTTCTCCCTCCACTTCTCTTTATATATATAAAATACATATTATATATTATTTATTTATTATTAGATAGAGACAGAGATAAATTGAGAAGGGAGGAGGAGATGGAGGGGGGTAAAGACAGAGACACCTACTGCCCTGCTTCACTACTTGTGAAACTTTTCCCCTGCAGGTGGGGACTAGGGGCTTGAACCTGGGTCCTTGCACACTCTAATGCGTGCACTTAACCAGGTGCACCACCACCTCCTCCCCTAATTCCTGTCACGTTTCCCCTGAAGTGCAGTCACACAGGGGCAGGTCAGCCCTAGCGTGAACTGCTTTCTCTCAGTTATGGAGAGGAGGAAACACAGATATTGAAACTCCCCCACCCCAGGAAAGAGACTGACTGGATCTTGAGCAAAGTAGAAGTTCATTGTAAGTGAGGTCTTCAGGGTAGAGCACAGAGAGGACGACATCTGTGTCTTCATAGGAAAACACATCAGAAGGGGGCCGCCGGTGGCACATCGGGTTAAGTGCACACAGTACTTAGTGCGAGGACCCGCTCAAGGATCTGGGTTCGAGCCCCTGGCTCCACACCTGCAGGCAGGACGCTTCACAAGTGGTGAAGCAGGGCTGAAGAGATGTCTTATTTTTCTCTCTCCCTCTCTGTCTTCCCCTCCTCTCTCCATTTCTCTCTGTCCTATCCAATAAATCGCAAAAGACGGCCGCCAGGAGCAGTGGATTTGTAGTGCCAGCACCAAGCCCCAGCAATAACCCTGGAGGCAAGAAAAGAAAGACAGAAAGAAAAGAAACAAAAAGACATCTGAGAATTCATGCCCACTCTCCGCTACCGCAAGCCACAGGCAGAAAGCAGCTGTGTGAGAGCTAAGAAGGGCATCTTCACCAGGAACAGGATCAGCAGGCTTCTTGCTCCTGAACTTTCTTATCACCAGGCCACAAAGAAGACCCACAAGGTGCTATTCGCCCAGCCTTGAGGGCGGTGTCAGGGAGATGGTCTACTTCATGGTAAGAGGAGAGGGGCCCCAGGCTCACTCTCACACACACACCCCCACTTCCACCCATTTCAGTCATGTCATCCGAGCTGCAACCTCCTCTCCCCCTCCCTCATCTGCAGCAAAACAACTGACAGGGACTCAGAGGTTACACAGGCTCCTGTGCTAAATAAGAACAGATATGGGGAGTCCGGAGGTAGCGCAGCAGGTTAAGCGCAGGTGTTGCAAAGCACAAAGACCAGTGTAAGGATCCTGGTTGGAGCCCCCGGCTCCCCACCTGCAGGGGAGTCGCTTCACAGGCGGTGAAGCAGGTCTGCAGGTGTCTGTCTTTCTCTCCCCCTCTCTGTCTTCCCTTCCTCTTTCCATTTCTCTCTGTCCTATTTAACCACGACAACAATAATTACTGCAACAACAATAAAACAACAAGGGCAACAAAAGGGAAAATAAATTATAAAAAAAATCTTAAAAATAAAAGGAACAGGGAGTCGGGCTGTAGCAGGTGCTTTGCGCAGGTGGTACAAAGCACAAGGACCGGCATAAGGATCCCGGTTCGAATCCTGGCTCCCCACCTGCAGGGGAGTCGCTTCACAGGCGGTGAAGCAGGTCTGCAGGTGTCTATCTTTTTCTCCTCCTCTCTGTCTTCCCCTCCTCTCTCCATTTCTCTCTGTCCTATCCAACAACAATGACAACAACAATAATAACTACAACAATAAAACAACAAGGGCAACAAAAGGAAATAAATAAATAAAATAAAATAATAAAAAATAAATAATAAATAAATAAAAGGAACAGATAGGGACCCTGGGTCTCTGATCAATGGGGTAAATAGTTAATAATAGGTATTATATACTGTCTTCAAGAGTGGGAGCGACTCACTGCTCTAATCCAGTTTTCTAGTCCTAGTCTCAACTCTGACACCATCTTCCCAGACAATACTTTTAGTCCACCTGTCTGCTAGCTATCAGGTTAAAAACTACTAAAATCATGGGCCCCTTGGAACATACCTAAAATAGACTGCCTGGCTTTTTTCTACCTTAAATTCCCTATTATCACTGGCTCTGTTCCCGATCTTCAGTTCTTATTTATTAAACAATTTACCCTGTGTGGTCCAAGAGGTGGCTTTGGACTCTCAAGCATGAGGTCCCGAGTTTGATCCCCAGCAGCACATGTGCCAGAGTGATGTCTGGTTCTTTCTGTCTCCTCCTATCTTTCTCATAAATAAATAAAATCTTAAAAAAAAATTATCCTGCTTTATATCCTACTGCCTTTCAGCCACCAAGTTGCAGATGCTACTATGATTCCATCCAGACCTCCCTGGGTAGACGACCTCACCAATGTGTCCTGGAACCCCACCTCTCCAGAGCCCTGCCCCACTAGGGAAAGACAGAAACAGGCTGGGTGTGGGTGGAGGGGGGGTAGATAGCATATGGTTATGCAAAGAAACTCTCATGCCTGAGGCTCTGAAGTCCCAGGTTCAGTCCTATGCACCACTATAAACCAATACACCAGAGCTGATCAGTGATCAGTGCTCTCATAAGAAAAACAAAGAAAGAAAGAAAGAAAGAAAGAAAGAAAGAAAGAAAGAAAGAAAGAAGAAGAGAAAAGAAAAGAAAAGAAAAGAAACAGGCTGGGGGTGGTGGTGGTTCTAGATCCACCCATCAACACCCATGTCCAGCAGAGAAGCAATTACAGAAGCCAGAAGTCCTTCTTTCTGCCCCCCCAAAAGAATTTTGGTTCATACTCCCAGGTGGTTAATTGTTAGGCGAAGGCGACTAGAGGACTCTGAACCCCATTCCCACCAGGACCCAGCACGCTTGTAATCAGGAATCTTTCTTTTTATGCCATCACTAAGAACACCAGAGGGAGTCAGGGGCCTTTTATCTTATCTGAGAGAGAAGGGGAAAACAGAAGGACAGCTGGAAGTAGTACTAGGTGTAGGCATGGCTTAGAAGGAAATTAATGGAAGTTGGGTGGTGGGGCACCTGGCTGAATGCACATGTTACAATGTGCAAGGATCCGAGTTCTAGCCCCTGGACTCCACCTGCAGGGGGAAAGCTTTGCTAGTGATGAAGCAGGGATACAGGTGTCTTTTTGTCTCTCTCCCTCTCTATCTCCCCCCACCCCTCTCAATTTCTGGCTGTCTCTATCCAATAAATAAATTAAGATAATTGAAATTTTTATTTATTTATTTATTTTATTTAAGAAAGGATTAATGAACAAAACCATAGGGTAGGAGGGGTACAACTCCACACAATTCCCACCACCCAATCTCCATATCCCACCCCCTCTCCTGATAGCTTTCCCATTCTCTATCCCTCTGGGAGCATGGACCCAGGGTCATTGTGGGTTGTAGAAGGTAGAAGGTCTGGCTTCTGTAATTGCTTCCCCGCTGAACATGGGCGTTGACTGGTCGGTCCATACTCCCGTCTGCCTCTCTCTTTCCCTAGTAGAGTGGGTCTCTGGGGAATTGGAGCTCCAGGATACATTGGTGGGGTCTTCAATCCAGGGAAGCCTGGCCAGCATCCTGATGGCATCTGGAACCTGGTGACTGGAAAGAGAGTCAACATACGAAGCCAAACAAATTGTTGAGCAATCATGGACCCAAAGCTTGGAATAGTGGAGAGGAAGTGTTAGGGGGGTACTCACTGCAAACTCTAGTGTACTTCTGCTTTCAGGTATATATTTTGCAGTAGTTTATGGATACGTGTGAACATATGCTCTCTCTCACACAGAAACTGGTGTATATCTAGGTTTTGGGACTTTGTTAGAAAGTGAACCACCTGAGATAAAATTAGAGTATGCTATGAAAGGAAAGGTCTCACCCGAATAATGAAGCTGAGGGGTTGTCATTCCACACGTGAAGTCTCTGGACACAGTCTGAAGTGAAGCATCTTGAGGTGGCAATCGTTGTGTTGGTTAGGTTGTGATCGGCGGATGCAATATTATTTGATATGGATTGGGAGAGGCATACGGGAAAAGTGGGACCTATCCAAGGGTTCCAGGACTGGGGGAAGTAAGGGCTCTATATTGGAGATGTGAGGTTCCTGCTGTCTTAGGGTTCAAAACAACAATCGATAGTTAATGTTATCATCACATTATTTGTTAATTGGGTGAACTTTGAAAAGTCCTTTTTTTACAGTACCCAGTATCTTGTATATAGCTGTGCTATTGGATGCTTCTGATCTACTTGATCTAGGCGTTTCCAGGAGATGTGGTCAGAGCTCAAGCCACTAGCAGCTTCTCAGTCCACCATCTTCCGGGAACCCTATAATTGAAATTTTTAAAAAAGAAAGGAAGTAAAGGCAGGACTGTTGAAATCAATACAAATAAACAAACATATACACTGACACAGACACAGACACAGACATAGACATCCCGTATCAGTGGCCTGAGAACTATGTCAGTGTCCATTGGAGAGGGATTGGGGACATAGAATTCCTGTGGTGAGAATAGTGTAGATTTATACCCCTCATATTTTATGACTTTGCAAGTCACTATTAAATCATTAATAATACAAAACACATTTTTTTTAAAAAGGGAAAAAAAAGAACCTGGGAGCCAATCATCTCTCCTTCCTGGTGGTGGTGTGAAGGACACCCGTGAGTCTGGGAACCCCTCGTATGCTCTGAACTGGATCCAGCTGCCAGGGCTGTGGCCACTGGTTTGAGCTCTGGATTCGTCTTGATGGTAGCGAGCTTTGGTGCCTCTCTCTGCTCTGCTCTGCTCTGCTCTGCTCTGCTCTGCTCTGCTCTGCTCTGCTCTGCTCTGCTCTGCTCTGCTCTGGTCCACATGGCAGCTACCTCCCTACAAACACACACACACACACACACACACACGCACACACACACATGCACACACACACACATGCGCACACACACGCACGCGCACACACACACACACACATGCGCACACACACGCATGCACACACCTTCACCTCCACACCAGATCCTCCTCAGGTGTCCCCCCCATCCCCCGCAAACCTGCTTCTTACTTTTGCACATGGAGAAGGAAGGTGAAAGACAGTTTATAAGCCCAACTGGATTTCCATCTTCTTGACAGCAAAAAAAAAAAAAAAAAGAGTAGGAAAAAAAAAAACAGACCAAAAACTAAAAATGGCTTCCATAAACACCAAGTCTAGACTAACGGGGGGTGGGGGGTGGGGGGGTGGAGTGAGCTGGGTACTGGTTTTCTGGTGGAGAAAAAACCCCTCTGGTGGGAATGCCTTGCTGTTAGAGTTGCCTCTCTCTTAGAGTTGCCTCTCTCTCTCTCTCTCTCTCTCTCTCTCTCTTGTTATTCAAGATCACTTGCAAAAGCCCTGGAAATTTTGCTTTTTATTTACTCATTTGTGACCATCTGGGTTTGAAAAGATGGATATGCAAGAGACAGCAGCAGTTTGGTGTGTGTGTGTGTGTGTGTGTGTGTGTGTGTGTGTGTGTGTGTGTGTGTGTGTGTGTGAGAGAGAGAGAGAGAGAGAGAGGGAGAGGGAGAGGGAGAGGGAGAGGGAGAGGGAGAGGGAGAGGGAGAGGGAGAGAGATGGAGAGAGAAAGATCTCAGAATATATTTTTATCTTTCTCCTCAAGCCATTTCCTTCCTCTGGGGTGCTGTGACAAGAGCAACTGCTTGTCTTTCCTCAGGCTTCAGGAGGGTTCAAGGCTTTTCCCCTACCAGATAGATGAAGTGAAACTTTATTGGCCAAAAATGGTATGTTAACAAAATGAAGACTCCTCAAAGAGAACAGATAAGAAAGCCTGGAAGGGCTTGAGGGCATCCTTTTATCTTTCTTTTTAAAATGTATTTTACTTGGACAAAGGACACGGCATAACGGTTATGCAAACAGAATCTCAGGCCTGAGGCTCTATGGTCTCAGGTTCAGGGTCCACCTGCATCCTTAGCCAGAGCTGAGAAGTGCTTTGGAAGAAAAAGAAAATTACTTTTTGGTAACAAAATATACACAAGCAGAAATGGAGCACTTTCGTTAACTTTGAGTACATGGTCCTGAAACGCGCACGCACACGCACATGCATGCACACGCACACGCACACACTGTTAGGCTACCCTCCCTCCTCCCTCTCCTGAGGGACAGGGCTTTCTGAGTCAATGGGTTTAAACAGGGGAAACAAGGGATAATAGTTCATTTGCACTTTTTTAGGGGGGGGGACCTGTTTGGAAGAAGTAACAAATACTTGGCCACCTTTTCCCCTTTCTCTCTTCTTTCCTTTCTCTCTCTCTCCCTCTCCCTCTCTCCCTCCCTCCCTCTCTCTTTTTCCTTCTTTCTCTCTTCTTTCCTTTCTCTCTCTCTCCCTCTCCCTCTCTCCCTCCCTCCCTCTCTCTTTTTCATTCTTTCTCTCTTCTTTCCTTTCTCTCTCTCTCACAGGAAGATTTATCTGCTCACTCACATACCCTCCACCCTTGTTCTTGCTCTTTTTACTTCAAATTACTAAAAGAATCTAAAACCTGTTACAGGTCATGTTTGGAGAGGACACACACGTCACCCTCCAGGGGACAAGATGACCCCTTTGTTCCCAAACCCTCCTCCTGTTTTGCTTTTTTTTTTTAATTTGCTTGTTTTGTGTTTGTTTAGAAACAGACAAGACAGAAGTCTTCCTCCTCTTACAAACCTTCCCTTCAATAAAGGGACAGGAGGGGAGAGCGGAGCCACCTGTGTCCCGTTTTCTGCCCGTGCGATTCACTGTTCTGGACAGCTCTTGCAGTACAGTCACACAGCGTGAGGAAGCTTTGTGTGATCCGTTTATTCCATGGAGCAGAAAGTCCTTGAGGCTCATGCACACTGTAGAAAGTGTCACAACAGCCTTCCTTTGAGAAGAAATGATACTAGTAGGCATTCAGTAGATGCTTACCTCCACACACCTGTATGTGGCCACTTGGGCTATTTCTGAGTTTCAGCCAACATGAATAGCGCTGATGTGAATGGACAGGTGTGTGTGTGTGTGTGTGTGTGTGTGTGTGTGTGTGTGTGTGTGTGTGTGTGTGTGTGTCTATCTGCAGGCCCCTGCCACAGACCTTCCTAGCTCTCAATTTCATAGACTCAGCCAGGCCGACTTTGGGTTTTCTACTAGACATTTGAGGGATCCAGGCTTACTCTAGCACTGCAAAGAATGTGGCTTAGTAAGTATACTCAGCGAGGGCAGATAGTATAATGGTTATGCAAAGAGACTCTTTGTCTGAAGCTCTCAAGTCCCGGGCTCTATCCCCTGCACCACCATAAGCCTGGGCTGATTAGTAAAACAACAACAGCAAACAAACAAACAAATCTGAAAGTAAGTATACTCATTTTTCTTCTTCCTTACCTTCCTATTTTATTCTACTTGATTTTATTTCACCAAGATTATTGCTGGAGCTCAGTGACAAACCCACTACTCCTGACTGTGTTCTTTTTTTCTTAAAAAAAAAGAAAAAAGCAACAACTTTCTCTTTCTCTCCTCCTCCTTCTTCTCCCCCTCCCCTTCCTCCTCTCCTTCTCCCTCTCCGTTTTCCAGAGCAATGCTCAGCTCTGGTTTATGGTAGTGTGTGGGAATGAAGCCGGGAAACCAGAGCCTCTGGCATGAGAGTCTGTCTGTACAACCATTATACTGTCTCCCCTGCCCAGCTGTGCCGCCTGGAGTCAGCAGCACAGCCTCTCTGAGCCTCAGAAGGGGAAAATGGACTCTGTAATCACAAAAGAGGATATTGGAGGCCAGGCGGTGACACACCTGGTTAAACACACACATTACAATGCATGAGGACTAAGGTTCAGGCCCCCAGTCTCCACTTGCAGGGAGAAAGCTTTGTGAGTGGCGAAGCAAGGCTGCAGGTGTCTCTCTGTTTTTTCCCCATCTCTATCTCCTCCTTGCCTCTCAATTTCTCTCTGTCTCTATCCAATATACATATGTGTGTGTGTGTGTGTGTGTGTGTGTGTGTGTGTGTGTGTGTGTGTGTATGGAAGGCAGAAAAATAAATCAGCTTAAAAAAATACTGTGTCAATTTGGGATAAAATGGATGGAGGCAGGTTTAGCAATTAAGTAATCAGATCAAAAAGAAAAAAAAACAGGTTCGAGCCCCCGGCTCCCCACCTGCAGGGGAGTCAGCGGTGAAGCAGGTCTGCAGGTGTCTATCTCTCCCCCTCTCTGTCTTCCCCTCCTCTCTCCATTTCTCTCTGTCCTATCCAACAATGATGAAAACAATAACAACAATAATAACTACAACAATAAAAAATGGGGGGAACTACCAAATGGCTTCACTCCTATGTTGAGTCCAGAGAACTAAGAGGGGGAAAAAACAGAAGAAATGAACTGTTTCTAAGAGTTTGTGAGATCTCTGGTGTTTATCTTTGGAAGGTGGGAGGGTAAGGACACAAAACTTTGGTGGTAGGTGTGGTGTGGAAATATGCACTTTAATCTTAAAATATTGTAATCCAAAATATTATTATTATTATTATTATTAATTTCCAGAGCACTGCTCAGCCCTGGCTTATGGTGTTGCAGGGGGATTGAACCTGAGACAGGAGCCTCAGGTATGACAGTCTCTTTGCATAACCACTATGCTACCTACCCCAGCCCATGTCAGCCACTATTGATCACAAATTTAAAAAATGGGAGGAAAAGAAGAATATGAAGATGGTATAGCCCCTCCTCTCTGGGTGTTTGGGAGGCTTTGGGAGGCTGTAGAGGCGGTAAGTGGGCACAACACTGTGAACACACGAAGAGCATCTTTGCACCTACCAGCGTGTTATTAGCTCACCGGTAAGCCCTTAGCAGTTTATGAAAAAAATAACACACACACACACACACAGACAGAAACAGACACACACACAGAAACAGACACATACACACACACAGACACACACACAGAAACAGACACATACACACACACAGACGCACACACAGACACACACACAGATACACACACAGACACACACAGACACACACACAGACACACACACAGATGCACACACAGACACACACAGAGACACACACACATACAGACACATACACACACAGACACATACACACAGAGACACACAGACACACACATACACACAGAGACACACACACATACACAGACACACACACAGACACACACACAGACACACACAGACATACACACAGACAGACACATACACAGACACACACAGACAGACACACACACATACACACACAGACACACAGAGACACGCACACAGAGACACACACACATACAGACACAGACACATACACACACAGACACATACACACACAGACACACAGAGACACATACACAGACACACACACAGATACACACACAGACACACACACATACACACACACACACACACACACACACCTCTTTGCTCAGTCCATCCCATTAGTTTCAAACCCTTCTCTCTTCTTAAGGAGATGGAAACAGGTGGCATGATGTGTAAACCATGACTTAGGAAAATATCTTCCAAGTGTGGACAGTCCCCAGGAATGGCCACAGAAATATTTGCAGAAGGCTGGTCCAAGTTCTGGTCCAGGAGGAGGATGGTGGCTGAACTTCCAGCCATGTGGGAGCAAAGCTCTGGGAAATCTTTCCCTCAGTGGGAGTTTCAGGGAAGGGTGCAAAGCTGGAAAGGTTGGGGGGGGGAAGGGGGAGTCATGATGGAACTGTGTCAAACCTCCAGGCCTTTATGTGAGCTGTTGTCTGCTGGGGGCGGGAGCTCTTCACTTGGGGTGACTTATTCCTCCTTTAAGAAAGATGCAAGTAAGAGATTGCTGGATCTGCCTACTGCTCTCCACTCAGAATGTTCTACTTCACTGCCCCTGTTCTTATTGTAATGGACCACCACCATCTTCATCACCACCACCATAATTATCACCTCCATCAGCAACTGATCACTGCCATTACATCATCAACATCACTGCCATCACCATCACCACCATCACCATGATCACCATCACCACCATCACCATGATCACCATCACCACCATTGCCATCATCACCATCACCACGATCACCATCACCACCATCACCATCACCACCATCACCACCATTGCCATCATCACCATCACCACCATCACCATCACCACCATCACCATCACCACCATCACCATCACCATCATCACCACCATCACCATCACCACCATCACCCTCACCACCATCACCATCATCGCCATCGCCATCACCACCATCACCACCATCACCATTCTCATCACTGTCATTTCTGCCTTCATTACAGCAATACCATCATCATATCACATCGACCACGATTACCAGCTCAGCATTGTCATTGTCACCACCAGCCACACCATCCCTACCATCACCCACATTTACTGAGTACTTAACATTGCTTGGACATTACATAAACACTAGATACTCAATGCCTTCAACAAACGCAGGAGGAAGCCAAGGCCAATATGAGGTCACAGTCTGGATCATGTGGCTTTGTGTGGACTGGTGGCTAAGAAAGCCCACTAAGGTGAATCCAAGGGGTGTGCTCTTGGTCAAGACTCAGCTCCTTCTTCTCTACAACACCAGGGAACTGTCTTCATCTACTTCTGTGTCCTCAGTCTACACCATGGCTCAACACCAGTAGACCTATATCAAGCTAACCTGGAGGATGTATGTATGTATGTATGTATGTATGTATGTATGTATGGATGGATGGATGGATGGATGGATGGATGGTGAATGGACAGACAAATGGACAAACTAATGGAATGATGGATGGATGGATGGATGGATGGATGGATGGATGGATGGATAGATGAATGAATGCTTGGACAGACAGATAGATGGAACAATGGCGAATGGAGAGATGAACAGATGGATGGAAGGTGAATGGATGCATGGATGGACAGATGGATGGGTAGATGAGTGGAGAGATGGGTAGATGGATTGACAGATGGATTAATGAATGAATGGACAGATGGATTGATGGATGATGAATATATAGACGTATGGATGGACAGATGGATAGGTGGATGAATAAAGAGATGGACAGGTAAAAGGATAGGCAGATGGATGGACAAATGGATGAACAGATGGACGGGTAGATGGGAGGTGAACTTCCCATATGCATTTCTGAATAAAAGGCTTAGCACATAGAAATGGATCCCAGAGAACTTATTGAAAAAATGGAGATCTAAAAATGAGTGGGGCTTACAAAAGTTGGTCCCTATTGCTACTCCCCATAGCTCCTCCTGGCCCCCATAGAAGACCTAGACCCATGCTAGCATCTTTCCAGGCCATTCCCCAAACACATCTGCTGCACTCCAGGGGAGAGAGTCGGGGAACCCAGTTCCACCACTACATACACAAGTATCTCTTCTCCCTCCTAGATATCGGTGCTACCAATATCTTTTCTCAGCCACGATGCTCAGCCATGTTCCAGCTGAGAAAACCAAGGCTCAGAAAGACCACACGACTTGCCTCACCCCACATACCTGTGAAAGGAAACGAAGGACTTCAACTGTCTCCTTTCTGATTGCCAAACCCAAGAGCTCTCTGATAGCTGAGTCCCCAGGGCCCCCAGACCTTGCCTGTCTATTGGAGTCACCTGCAGGACCCCCCACCTTTTAAGTATGGACATGCCTCTGGGAGCTGCCCCTTCCTTCCTGCTGGCCCCGAGGGTACTTCACAGTCACTGTTTGGACCACTGTTGTCAGTTCTTCAGCTGAATGGATGCTGAGTCCCTTTGTGCTTCTCTTCTCCTTTCTTCTCTCACCCCACATCCATGCCTGCCATCTCCAGAGCCAGTCCTGGGAGTTACCTCTACTGCTCTGTTCTGCCACTTCCTAGCCAGCCAGGGCAATGCTGAACCCTTAAGGGGGTTCCCCGCTGCCCCTCACTGTGGCTGCCAGTGAAATTCCAAGCCAGGGACATACCCTCTCCTGGCAACTTGAAGGAGGCCTCTGTGCACTTTCCATCTTTAGATCCTCTGAGGATAATGAGAATGGATGGCTCACTGAGCGGAAAATGCCAGAAGGCATTCCAGAGCCCAGAACCTCAATCCCAGGCTGGCTGTGAGGGGCCTGAACAGACAGGCAGAGCTGGGGGGAAGCTCTCAGCCTGCGTGGGGCTGCCAGCTCCCAGGGCTATTTATAAACACCAGAGCATGAATTTTCCATGCTGCTTCTGACCGTGGCCGTATCTTACTCTGATCTCAGCCCCAAAGCTGCCCGGCATGTAGGCCTTGCTACAACATTCCAGGACTGACCCAGTAAGTGTCTACTGTGTGCTGGCCACAGTGCAAGGTACCAGGCTCCATGATGCCCAGAGCTCCCGTCTGTAAGATGGCCCCATGGGGCTGAGGGCCGGCCTACCTGGTGGGGAGCGTGCCTGTTGTGTGGTTTGAGGCCCAACACCATGCAGGAGAGCCACAGCACCAGAGGAAGCTCCATGCTGAGCTGTGAACATGTCTCCTTCATGGCTAGCACGAAATAATCTTGTTTAGAAGTACTTCAATGAACTAGGTACCATTTGGATACCGAGGGGAGGGAACATTTTGGATAATCACATAACTGGGGGGAGGGATGCTGTCAGCTTTTCCTGATCAGAAACCTGGAAGGCAGCCATCTTGAGATGGACTGCAGCCATCTTTTTAAAAATTTCTTTTTTTTTTAATTTTTAAAATTCTATTAGTGCTTTAATACTGATTTATAAAATTAGGAGATAACAAGCATATCTCAGTATCACTGTTCCAACCACCAGAGTTCACTGTCCTCATTCCCTCCATTGGAAACTGCAGTGGTTCTCCCAAGATCACAGATATGAGGCGTTTTTTGTTTGTTTGTTTGTTTGTTTGTTTTTTCCTCCAGGGATATTGCTGGGGCTCAGTGCCTGTGCTACAAATCCACTGCTCCTGGTAGCCATCTTTTCCCATTGTTAGTAGTGTTGCTGTTGTTGTTGCTACTGCTGTTGTTGTTGGATAGGACACAGAAATTGAGGAGGGGAAGACAGAAGAGGAGAGAAAGACAGACACCTGCAGACCTGCTTCACAGACTGTGAAGCAACTCCCCTGCAGATGGGGAACCAGGGACTTGAACCGGGATCCTTACACTGGTTTGCACTTCATACTATGTGTGCTTAACCCAGTATACTACCACCGGGCTTCCAACTATGATTTTCATAACTACACACACATTTATTTATTTATTTATTTAACTGCCCTTTGCCCATAGTCCTGTCTTCTCTTCCTTTCTAATTCACTTATTATTATTCACCTACCTCCATTTATTATTGCTACATCTGAGTGTCCTTCCTTTTTCCCTCTCCTCTCTCAGGGTCCTGATGAAATTGGAGTTCAGAGCCCTCTGGTCATCTTCCCCTAACATTTATCCCCCTCTGGGAGTATGGACCAAAACTCTTTGTAGGGTGCAGAAGATGGAAGTTCTGGTTTCTGTAATTGCTTCTTCACTGGAATGTTGAAGGTGTTGGCAGGTTGATCCAAATGCCCAGCCTGTTTCTGTCTTTCCCTGGTGGGGTAGGGCTCTGGGGAGGTGGGATTCCAAGGCACGTTGGTGAGGGCATCTGGTGGTAGCCATCTTGCATTGCAGGAGCCTCTGTCTCATAAGAATGGCTTGTCCTATTAGGGAAAGAGAGAGGCAGGCTGGGAAAATGGATTGACGTGTCAACGCCCATGTTCAGCAGGGAAGCAATTACAGAAGCCAGACCTTCCACCTTCTGCACCCCACAATGACTTTGGGTCCATACTCCCAGAGGGATAAAGAACAGGAAAGCTATCAGGGGAGGGGATGGGATACAGAGTTCTGGTGGTGGGAATGGGTGGAGTTGTACCCCTCTTATCCTACTGTTTTGTCAATGTTTCCTTTTATAAATAAAAAATAAAAATAAATAAAAATAAAAAAGAATGGCCTGTCCTTCCTTGGATATCAATTGAGCTTCTGTAAGGAGCTCTGTGGCAGCTGCTGTCTGAAGGGGGCAAAGGCGAGCAGGTGATGAAAGACCCAGGAGGGAAGACATTTAGAAATACAGGAAATGTGACTCCAGTGGTAGAATGAATCCCAGTGGCTCAGCTGTGCCTTCCCCAGCCAAAGCCCTGGGGCCATCCTCAGGGACATGCTGGTGTCTCCTCTCTGGAGTCCCCAACAATTCAAGGTCCCTAGGGCTTGCAAAGCCTCTGCCCGGGGAAGACAAGCCTGCCCTCTGACCTGCCAAGCCACTCTGCCAAGTACAAGCCTCTGTCCTTTGTTCCTCATCCCCTCTGTCACACCCCCTCTCTGCTCAGGGCACTCTTTCCCATGGTGATGCAGGAAGTTTCCGTCACAATTCATTAGCTGTGGAAACTGCCTTGGGAAAACAGATCTTCTAGTTCCAACAGATTTTTGCCCATGACTCATTCTGACTGTACCCTGCTTTTATACAAACTCCTGGTGCTCCCCCCACCTCCCGCCCCAACCCACTGGACGGTGTTCCTTAAAAGAAGAGGATAGGACACAACCCAGAGCCCACTGGACCACCCTCTGTATTTGGGGGTGTCCCCTGCCAGGGCAGAGAATCCACCCCTGATATTCACCACCTCAGCTTACTTATGTTGCCTTTTAAATTTTTATATTTGTTTTCCCTTTTGTTGCCCTTCTTGTTTTATTGTTGTAGTTATTATTATTGTTGTTATTGATGCCATTGTTGTTAGATAGGACAGAGAGAAATGGAGAGAGGAGAGGAAGACAGAGAGGAGGAGAGAAAGACAGACACCTGCAGACCTGCCTCACCGCTTGTGAAGCGACTCCCCTGCAGGTGGGGAGCCGGGGGCTCAAACCGTGATCCTTGGGCCGGTCCTTGTGCTTTGTGCCACATGTGCTTAATCCGCTGCGCTACCGCCCGACTCCCTTTTATGTTGCCTTTTAATGGTATATGTGGCCCCAGGGAATGAACCCAGGGCCTCCTGCATGTGTGATGCCACCACTGAATGACCTCCATGGGCCCGTGTTTGCATTCTTCACTTTGAGACAGACAGAGGAAAAGGGGGCAAGAGAGAGGAGGGTCACAACAGTGCTGCTCCACCATCCATGGCCCTCCCCTGTGGTGCTGGGTCTCAGAACCTGGCACATGGTGAGGGATACGCTCTAACAGGTGAGCTATCTCCCAACCCCGAAGACCTTCTCATGTCTAACCAACATGTTTTTGTAGCAGCTGGTGTTACAGACCCTGCCCAAGGTCCTCTCTGAGCAGGCCCATGTCACATGGGTGCTGATGGCCACCCCGCACCCACAAATAGCTCCCGGGGTGTAGAGGGACCCACAGATAAACTCTGTGCCCTGTGCAGTGAGAGAAAAGTGATTCTGTTTAGGTCAAAAGCAGGAGAATATGCCCAGACTGGGAAGTGTCTAAGAACTTTTTAGAACAGCAATCATTTCATTGCTGTTCAAATAAAAAAATAATGCTATTTATTTGTGGTCACAAAAGTAAAGAGTGTAAAGGGATTTCTAATTAAAAATGAAGAAGAAGAAAGAGGAGGAGGAGGAGAAGGAGGAGAAAAAGGAGGAGGAGAAGGAGAAGAAAAAGAAGAAGGAGAAAAAAGAGAAGGTGGAGAGGAGGAGGAGAAGGAGGGGAAGACGAGTAAAGCAACCATCCAAAGGAAACAACCCTTGAGCAGAATTCTGAGCAGCAAGTTAAAAAAGTTGGCTCTGGACTGGCAGTGGAGGGAGGGAGTTCTAGGGAGAAAGTGCAGTGCGGACCCAGGTTGAGAGGTTAGAGAGAATAAGTGCTAAGTAAAAGCCAGCCGGAAACAGTGAAGCCCCAGTGAGGCCACGTCTCTCTTTTCTTCAGCCCAGAAGGCGTGGAATTCTAGATTTGTAAGATTTTGGCCACAAAAATAAACTAAAAATAAATAAATAAATAAAAATAATTCAGTCATCTTCCACTACACTCAGCATCCAATTTGGGTTCATTTTTTGTCTTACAACTTTCCCACCCTCAACACACACACACATCCTCCCCTCAAGACACCCCCCTCCCTTCCTCAACCAGACGTCCCCCCCCCCCCCATCCTGTTGGCTCCACACCAGCGAAACCCAGCAGCCTGGGCTGTGCATAAACCTTCCAGAATCATCACATCAAATAAAGACTTGCATCCTAATCTCCAGTGAAGCATTTACTTTTTTTTTAATCCCCCTTAAGCACTTGAACTAGACTTTGTCTCCTGTACCTGCCATTTTGGGGCCTCAGAGAGGCCCCCCAATATTTTCTGATTGAAATCCACCCCCCAAGGCCCAGGCAGGATGGGGGAAGTCTAATGATTTGTTCAACCGGTAGGACAGGTCAGGCCTTTTTTTTCTTTTTTAACCTCCTCCTGGCAACAGTCCCTGACACTGATGGTGCGTGGAAGGATTAAAACCTTGGGTTTTGCTCATGTTACAGACTTGAGCAACTGATCTTCAGCACCTGCGGTCTCTTCCCTGTCCTCTCCTCTCTTCCAGCCTCACCTGTGACATTGCCCTGTGGAAAGGTGGAAAGGGCGGGGGTGTCCCCTCTCCTGGAGGAGCAGAGTGAGTGCCGGATGGAAAGACTCACTCTTCGCACTGGCCAGGGATTCCTCTTAGGAATGGCCACCGTTTCTTCTCTTTTCTTTTCTTTTTTTTTTTTTTATTCAAGAAAGGATCAATCAACAAAACCACAGGGTAGGAGGGGTACAACTCCACACAATTCCCACCACCCAATCTCCATATCCCACCCCCTCCCCTGATAGCTTTCCCATTCTCTATCCCTCTGGGAGCATGGACCCAGGGTCATTGTGGGTTGCAGAAGGTAGAAGGTCTGGCTTCTGTAATTGCTTCCCCGCTGAACATGGGCGTTGACTGGTCGATCCATAGTCCCAGTCTGCCTCTCTCTTTCCCTAGTAGGGTGGGGCTCTGGGGAAGCTGAGCTCCAGGACACATTGGTGGGGTCTTCAGTCCAGGGAAGCCTGGCCGGCATCCCGATGACATCTGGCACCTGGTGACTGAAAAGAGAGTTAACATACAAAGCCAAACAAATTGTTGAGCAATCATGGACCCAAAGCTTGGAATAGTGGAGAGGAAGTGTTAGGGGGGTACTCACTGCAAACTCTAGTGTATTTCTGCTTTCAGGTATATATTTTGCAGTAGTTTATGGATATGTGTGAAGATATGCTCTCTCTCACAGAAACTGGTGTATATCTAGGTTTTGGGACTTTGTTAGAAAGTGAGCCACCTGAGATGGAGTTAGAGTATACTATAAAAGGAAAGGTCTCACCCGAGTAATGAAGCTGAGGGGTTGTCATTCCACACGTGAAGTCTCTGGACACAGTCTGAAGTGAAGCATCTTGAGGTGGTAATCGTTGCGTTGATTAGGTTGTGATCTGATCAGCAGATGCAATATTATTTGATATGGATTGGGAGAGGCATACGGGAAAGTGGGCCCTATCCAAGGGTTCCAGGACTGGGGGAAGTAGAGGCTCTATAGTGGAGATGTGAGGTTCCTGCTGTCTTAGGGTTCAAAAAGACAATGTAGGGAGTTGGGCGGTAGCTCAGCGGGTTAAGCGCATGTGGCGCAAAGTGCAAGAACCAGCATAAGGATCCCAGTTCAAGCCCCCAGCTCCCCACCTGAAGGGGGGTCACTTCACAAGCAGTGAAGCAGGTCTGCAGGTGTCTTTCTCTCCCCCTCTGTCTTCCCCTCCTCTCTCCATTTCTCTCTGTCCTATCCAACAAAGATGACATCAATAACTACAACAATAAAAAAAAACAACAAGGGCAACAAAAGGGAATAAATAAATAAATTAAAAAAAAAGACAATGTATAGTTAATGTTATCATGACATTATTTGTTAATTGGTAACTTTGTTATGGTTTGCTGTACAGTACCCAGTATCTTGTATATAGCTGTGCTATTGGTTGCTTCTGATCTACTTGGTCTAGGCTTTTGAGAGAGTCTGCATATCTTCACATACCATACATCAGACAAGAAACTAATCACCAAAATATATAAAGAGTTCAGCAAACTTAGCACCAAAAAAGCAAATGACCCCATCCAAAAATGGGCAGAGGATATGAACAAAACATTCACTACAGAGGAGATCCAAAAGGCTGACAAACATATGAAAAACTGCTCTAGGTCACTGATTGTCAGAGAAATGCAAATTAAGACAACAGTAAGATACCACCTCACTCCTGTAAGAATGGCATACATCAAAAAGGACAGCAGCAACAAATGCTGGAGAGGTTGTGGGGATAGAAGAACCCTTTTACATTGCTGGTGGGAATGTAAATTGGTACAGCCTCTGTGAAGAGCAGTCTGGAAAACTCTCACAAGGCTAGACATGGACCTTCCATATGATCCAGTAATTCCTCTCCTGGGGTTATACCCCAAGGATTCCATAACACCCAACCAAAAAGAGGTGTGTACTCCTATGTTCATAGCAGCACAATTCATAATAGCTAAAACCTGGAAGCAACCCAGGTGCCCAACAACAGATGAGTGGCTATATAGCTATCAAGAACAATGAACCCACTTTCTCTGACCCATCTTGGACAGAGCTAGAAGGAATTATGTTAAGTGAGCTAAGTCAGAAAGATAAAGATGAGTATGGGATGATCCCACTCATCAACAGAAGTTGATTAAGAAGATCTGAAAGGGAAACTAAAAGCAGGACCTGACCAAATTGTAAGTAGGGCACCAAAGTAAAAACCCTGTGGTGAGGGGTAGACATGCAGCTTCCTGGGCCAGTGGGGGGTGGGAGTGGGTGGGAGGGATGGGTCACAGTCTTTCGGTGGTGGGAATGGTGTTTATGTACACTCCTAGCAAAATGTAGACATATACATCACTAGTTAATTAATATGAGAGGGGGAAAATTAATTGTATGTCTCAAAGTTTTTTAAAACACAAACTGAATCTTTTTAATGTATAGACTGTGTAATTGATATGCTGCCTTTTCCTTTTCATTTTGACAGGCTGTGTCTGAGAAAATCCCAAAGGTTGAGATGCTTTGGATGTTAGCCTCCCACGGAAGACAAGGAGACATCTGAATCAGGGCCATCTCTGAAGCCCTGGGGGGCTGAAGGGACATTTGTGGTTGCCACACACTTGGGGTCCTATCCAGTGAAGGGCAGTGTGGGGGTGAGAGGTGAGGGGCGGGGAGAAACCAACGAGGAGAGTGTAACTCCTACAAGGGGCTTCGAGTGAGTCTCCAAGGGTCCTGCTGTCGAGAAGAAAGGAGCAGCTAACTGGGGCCCATTTCCCAGGTGCATCTGATTAAGTGCACATATTACCAAGCACAAGGACCCAGGTTCAAGCACCTGCTCTCCACCTGCAATGGGTCTGCTTCACAAGTGATGAAGCAAATCTACAGGCATCTGTCTTTCTCTCCTTCTCTCTATCTCCCTGTCCCCTCTCAGTTTCTCTCTGTCCTATCTAAGAAAGAAAAGAGAGAGAGAGAGAGAGAGAGAGAAATGGCTTTCAGGAGTGGTGGACTCGTAGTGCGGGCATCAAACTCCAACAATAAAACCCAGAATAACCATGAAGGCAGTAAGAAGAAGGAAGAGGAAGAAGAGAAGGAGAAGAAGAACCACAAGAGAGACAGGTTCCAGGGAAAAGATGAACATTTGTTGGAGGAAAGTAAGGGCAGAAAAGGAGAAGGAAATATAAGTCATGTAGACATGTGGGGAGAGAGAGAGAGAGAGGGAGACCCCAGCCCCCTGGTCTCCCTAGTTTTCTAGACCCTTCAGAGGCAGGGTAGGGCCCTCAGGGGATGAGCTTCTCCATTGATCTCATCTGCCTCCATCTGCATGTTGTGGCCTTTGCAGTCAGGGAGGGAGGGAGCTGGGGCAGGACACGCAGACACACTGGGCTTCCGGCCTGCCTCTGGCCCCTTCTCCTGGCTTTCTGCAGGGTGCAGGGTGCTACTCTCCCCAAGCTGCCCTCCAACATTACCCTTTTTTAAAATAATTTTTTATATTTATTTATTTTCTATTTTGTTGCCCTTGTTGTTTATCATTGTTGTGGTTATTGATGTCGTTGTTGGATAGGACAGAGAGAAATGGAGAGAGGAGGGGAAGACAGAGAGGGGGAGAGAAAGACAGACACCTGCAGACCTGCTTCACCGCCTGTGAAGCGACTCCCCTGCAGGTGGGGAGCCAGAGGCTGGAACCGGGATCCTTATGCCGGTCCTTGCGCTTTGTGTCATGTGCACTTAACCTGCTGTGCTACCGCTCCCAACATTACCCTTTAAAGGCAAACAGGTCTAAACTCCCAACCTTCCACCAAGGTGACAATCAGGGCAGACGGCTTCTGGATTCTTCAGAGCCTGGACAAGTAAGTAATTGAACAAGCCAGAGGCAGACTAGGAGGAGACAAAGGAGAGAGAAACTGATTGTGTGTGTGTGTGTGTGTGTGTGTGTGTATGTGTGTGGTGTGTGTGTGTGTGTGTGTGTGTGTGTGAGTGTGTGTGAGTGTGTGTGTGTGTGGTGTGTGTGTGTGAGTGTGTGTGTGGTGTGTGGGGGTGTGTGTGTCTGTGGTGTGTGTATGTGTGTGAGTGTGTGTGGTGTGTGTGGGTGTGTGTGTGAGTGTGTGTGTGTGGTGTGTGTGTGAGTGTGTGTGTGGTGTGTGTGTGTGTGAGTGTGTGTGAGTGTGTGTGTGTGTGTGGTGTGTGTGTGAGTGTGTGTGTGTGAGTGTGTGTGTGTGGTGTGTGTGTGTGTGAGTGTGTGTGTGTGAGTGTGTGTGTGTGGTGTGTGTGTGAGTGTGTGTGTGTGTGAGTGTGTGTGAGTGTGTGTGAGTGTGTGTGTGTGGTGTGTGTGTGTGAGTGTGTGTGTGTGAATGTGTGTGTGGTGTGTGTGTGTGGTGTGTGTGTGTGAATGTGTGTGTGTGAGTGTGTGTGTGTGGTGTGTGTGTGTATGTGGTGTGTGTGTGTGAGTGTGTGTGTGTGTGAGTGTGTGTGTGAGTGAGAGTGTTTGTGTGTGTGTGTGGGGGTGTGTGTGTGTGTGGTGTGTGTGTGAGTGTGTGTGTGGTGTGTGTGTGAGTGTGTGTGTGTGTGTGAGTGTGTGTGTGTGGTGTGTGTGGTGTGTGTGTGCGTGGTGTGTGTGTGAGTGTGTGTGTGAGTGTGTTTGTGTGTGTGTGGTGTGTGTGGTGTGTGAGTGTGTGCGTGGTGTGTGTGTGTGAATGTGTGTGAGTGTGTGTGTGTGTGGTGTGTGAGTGTGTGTGTGTGTGTGAGTGTGTGTGTGTGAGAGTGTTTGTGTGTGTGTGGGTGTGTGTGTGAGTGTGTGTGTGTGTGAGTGTGTGTGTGTGAGTGTGAGCGTGTGTGTGAGTGTGTGTGTGTGAGTGTGTGTCTGTGTGAGTGTGTGTGTGTGTGTGTGTGAGTGTCTGTGTGAGTGTATGTGAGTGTGTGTGTGTGTGAGTGTGTGTGAGTGTGAGTGTGTGTGTGTGAGTGTGTGTGTGAGTGTGTGTGTGGTGTGTGTGTGAGTGTGTGTGTGAGTGTGTGTGTTTGTGAGTGTGTGTGTGTGAGTGTGTGTGTGTGTGTGTGAGTGTGTGTGAGTGTGAGTGTGTGTATGTGTGTGTGTGTGTGTGTCCTGTACACATGGAGGGATCCTGAAAATCATGTGACTTGTCCCATTGTCTTAGAAGTCATCTTTACATGGCTTAGAGGACACTGGAGAAAGAAGGAATGCCACCCCCCCTGAAGGTGCCCCAAAGTCAACTCAAGCAGACATAAACCCCTCAATGATCAGACTTCCCCAAGACAGATGTCCTTAATGGAAGTGTTTGTGTGTAAATATCTTTGAATGTGAGCTCCACTCTGCCATCAGGGCATCTCTCCTCAAGTCAACCTTTTGCCAAAGGCCTATGTTAGGGGTGGGGAGACTTTGCTCCCCGCCTCCCTCATATTCTTGCCAAGCAGAGACCCCTCCCTAGGGCAAACACAGCACCCTTCCCACCAGGTGGACGTGCTCCCAAGACAGTGCTGATAAACTCTGATCATTAGAAATGGATTTGGGGAGGTTCACCCCACCCACTGCCTCCTCACACAGCAGCAGAGCCCTCCCCTCAAGCCCAGAGACACATGTAGTACAGAAAGACTGTTGCAGCCCCGTCTCAGGTGTTAATCACAAGCTTCTAGTCAGCAAACAAACACTCAGGGAAACATCACAGGGGAGAAAGAATGGTGCTATTTTTAGCCATTTTTTGACAGCTCTATTAAGAGACAATGGTTTTCTTCCTAGCCACCAGCTGATCACTGTCTGGCCCCCAGCCTGCCATTGTTCCAGGAAGGAGAGAGAGAGAGAGAGGGAGAGAGAGAGAGAGAGAGAGAGAGAGAGAGAGAGAGAACAGGGATAGGAGACCAGCCTCTTTTGCTCTGCAGAAGCCTTACCTCCATGTCCATCCCAACCTGAAGGGTTGTTCTAAGAAGCAGCTGGAGCACGTGACCACTCAGGTGAACCCACTCAAGAACAAGGCGGGACATGAATGACAAGGCAGCTGGCCGCCATGCTTCCACCGTCACGAATGAAGTGACATGAATCATAGTGAGGTCTTGTATGGTATGATAAATCCTAACCATGGAATTTTCAAAGTAAACCAAACTCCCAAATGACTTGATTATAATAATAATTACCGATTACCTTCTTAAATTCTAAGAGAGCAAGGAACCTTCCTCATTATCTATAAAACCAGATTTCTCCCAGTTCTGGAACCTCTGGGGCTTCGCTCATCTTCCTTCACGCTTCTCTCGATCCAAACCACTTGATGCTGCACCTGCTGATCTCAAGCAAATCAAGGCAACCACCAGCATCTTAACATGTTTCACTTCGGACTATGTCCAGAGACACTGGGTCTGGCATATCAACCCTTTAGCTCCAACGCTCTGATGGGACTTTTCCTAGCTTGTAGAACTCCTTACTTCCATTTTCGGTGGTGCACTTCCTAACAAAGTCACAGAACCTAGATACAGACCAGGGCCCATGAGACAGAGCACATGTGCCCATGTATCCATAAGTTAGGGGAGAATATATAACTTAAAACAAAGGTACACGACAGTTGGCAGTGACTCAATAAGTGCAACAAGCAAGTAGAAAGACCTAAACAGGGAGTCGGGTGGTAGCACAACGGGTTAAGCATAAGTTGACGCAAAGTGCAGGGACTGGCATAAGGATCCCGGTTCAAACCCCCTGCTCCCCACCTGCAGGGGAGTGGTTTCACAAGCAGTGAAGCAGGTCTGCAGGTGTCTGTCTTTCTTTCCCCCTCTCTGTCTTCCCCTCCTCTCTCCATTTCTCTCTGTCCTGTTCAACAATGATAACATCAACAACAACAATAATAACTACAACAATGAATAAAGGGTGACAACAAAAGGGAATAGATAAGTAAATAAATAAATAAATAAATAAATAAATATTTTTTAAAAAAGAAAGACCTAAACAAGATACCATAAGGTGCTTAATCAGATGCTGCTAATTCAGTCAACTGCTTCTGGGGCCGGGGGACCCCACTAACGATGCTGGCTTCAGGGCAAGCCTCACACGCTCCCCCCTCCCCATTTGAGAGGTGTCTGTGGTGGGGTGACTCATACCTGCAGTACTGAGGATCTCCAACTTAGGCTGCTGCACTGTACCTGTGGATACAGTAGCTCTGGCCCTCGAGGGAGGTGGGAGAAAGATTTATTCAAATTTGGTCAAAGTGAGAAGGAGAGATGAGTCACAACATCCTTTCTCCTGGGGGAGAGCAAAGCCAAAGTATTCTATAGATGAAAGAAGTGAGGAGGTGGTGCACTTCATTGAGCACACACATTACCATGCACAAGGACCTGGGTTCAAGCCCCTGCTCCCCACCTACAGTGGGGAAGCTTCACAAGTGGTGAAGCAGGGCTGCAGGTGTCACTCTTTCTCTCAATTTCAACTCTACCCCTCTCAATTTCTCTATGTCCTTTCAAACAAACAATAGAAAGGGGAAGGGGGGAAAAGGGGGGAGCTGCCAGGATTAGTGGATTTATGGTTCCTGAACCAAACCCTAGCAATAATCCTGGTGGTGAAAGAAAGAGAAGAAAGGAAGGGATGGAGATGGAATGAGGGAGAGAGAGAGGAAGGAAGGAAAGAAGGCGGAAGGAAGGAAGGAAGGAAGGAAGGAAGGAAGGAAGGAAGGAAGGAGGCTAGTTGGTTGTGACATCCAATTTCTTGTGTTAGCTGCCACCAGGACCTGGTTGTGAGCTGTCAGTATATTAACCACAAAAGCCGTCATGTCTTTCATTACTCAGGAAAGAGGAATCAGAATCCTAGACTCAGTGACACCTGGCTGTGTGCCTAGAGTGACACCCACACAACTTCACTTCATAGAATCAGCAGTTCTTCTCCGGAGTTCAGTTGTGAGCATTTTGCCAACAAGAACTGGAAGGGAGTTAAGCAAAGAAAAATAAAAGAGAAGAGAGGAAGAAAGGAGGAGGGAGGGAAAGAGCAAGGAAAAAAAAAAAAAGGTGAGGTTATAGGACACACCAGTGAGGACGCCTGTCCAGGGAGTTCAAGATGGAATCATAGTAGCATCTACAACTTGTGTCTGGAAGGCAGTAAGATATAACGCAGGACAAAATGATTAGTGAACAGGGACCAGAAAGTAGCCTCTTGGGGAAGGCTGTGTCTCCAGTCAGGCAGCTGTTAGCACCTCAGCCTGCCCCAGAATGTGTGCAAATTAATTTGCAGAGTGATCCCCTTCAAAGGTTCTTTCCTTTCCTTTTGGGGTTTAAAAAAATCAGGAAATGCTTTAGACTCAGCTTTGAGAAGGGGGTTCAGGGCTGTGTCTCCCTGTCAGAAGCCTTCCTCGCTGCATCCTGATTCTTCACTGCCTGTGTGCGTGTTTGGAGCTGGCTCCAGCCTGCGCAAGTGCTTTGAGGAAGTTGGTACAGGGAGAAAGGAAACTTGAAGCCATATTCTCAGGGGGTCTCAGGAGAGCAGGAATTCCAATGTCCCAGGAGTCCCTCCGCTTTGGTCAGCCAACTCAGAGAGGGTCCACTTCCACTTAGTCCCTCCTTTCTGCGACGCATCTGTAACTTTCTGTAACTGAGCTTCTTCTGGTTTCTCTGCCTGAGGATGTGCATTTGTCTGAGCAGGACCAATTCTGAGGTCCCCACAGTGCTTCTCCTGTCCCCAGGAAGCAGCCACCTTCTCCACTCCGTGGGTGGCCTCACCTGACCCATTCATCTCCCCACATTGGGCCCATCTGGTGCTGTCATGATGACGTCACAGAGTCAGTGGGGAACCAGGGTGCCAAGTGTCCCCCCTTCACCCCAGAATGGTCCCTGAGAGATGTTCTGCACTCCCACTTGGAGCTGGTGCCCTGGAGAACAGTCTATACCATCTCGCAGGTGTAAACGAGAGACAAACAAAACTAATAAATAGAACCAAAAACCCTGAGCAGTGGTTACCAGAAGGCAAGGGAGGCAGTTTCTGGGTGGCACCGCCAGGAAAGGGGCCTGGTACATGGTGACAGGAGGGTGTCAGCACTCAGCACAGGGGCTGATTTTAAGACCACACACCTGACACCTATGTAAGATCTTAAAGTCCCGCAGGTTATGCAAACAGATTCTCTTGCCTGTGGCTCTAAGGTCCCAGGTTCAATCTCTTAGGTTGCACCATAAGGCAGAGCTGAGCAGGGCTCTGGCAAAAAAATAAAATATTATAATAATAATAAATTATTTAATAATAATATTATTAACTATCAAGATTAGTTAATAACTAATGATAATTATTAATGGTTTTATTAATAATTATTTATTAATAATAGTTAATATTATTAACTATTAAAATTAGTTAATAATAATAAATTAGTTAATCATAAGCCCATGGGATGCCAACAGAGAACTAAGCAAGCAAATACACCTCTTGTTAATCACATTTCTGAAAGCTTTTTTTATAGAGAGAGGGAAAGAATTGGAACAATACAGCTGGTTTAGTCTACTGTCTCCCATAAACACCATGACTGACAGAAGACACCAGTCCAGGGATCAAGATGGCCTTGTTTAAGTTTTGTTTTATGAGTTTGGAATTCAGTTTCTCTCTCCTATGCCCTCTTCCTCTCTCTTTCCCTCCCCCTCACTTTTTCTCTCTCTTTCTACACACACACACACACACACACACACACACACACACACACACACACACACGGCATCCACAGTCCCTCTCTCTTATCTCAGTTTAATTTTTAAAAAATACTTATTTCATTTATTTATTCCCTTTTGTTGCCCTTGTTGTTTATATTGTAGTCGTAGTAGTTGTTATTGGTGTCATTGTCAGATAGGACAGAGAGAAATGGAGAGAGAAGGGGAAGACAGAGAGGGGGAGAGAAAGACAGACACCTGCAGACCTGCTTCACCACCTGTGAAGTGACTCCCCTGCAGGTGGGGAGCCAGGGGCTCGAACCGGTAACGCTTTGCACCACGTGCGCTTAACCCACTGTGCTACCGCCCAACTCCCTATCTCTCTTTAATTTAAAACTACTTATCAACTTGTACTCCCTAGATAATGTCTTTCCACTAAGTCACCAAAGGCCAGTTCTCCTCTCAGCTAAGCCAATCCCCCCCATTCCCTCCTCTCCCCCGCCCCCACAATAATGCAGTGATGTATCTTTTTATCACTAATCAGCTTATGGCAGCTGTGATTCTCAAAGGCTTCTTACAAATGCAAGTTTAATCAAAGTAGCACACAGACCATATGCAGCAATTAAAAGGGAAAATGAACAAAATCTCACTTAGACCAACCAAATGACCAAGCAGCTGGGTCTAAGCTATTCCAAAGACAGGTGGCATTATTGCCAGGGCACCTGGCATCCAGAGACACCAGGGGCTATTCGACTGGGCTTCTGTCCCCAGTCACAGGCACAGACAACATTATCCTCACCATGACTTACCACTCGCTCAGCTTCTCTGGAACGTGGTTTCTCAGACTCTCCTCTCTTTCACATTTTTCTGTGATGCCCTGAAAAATGCCATAAAGGCCACAGTCAACATCTTGAGTTTCAGTGTTTCAAATGGATGGGAGTGAAAGTAGGGGAGAAAAGAAGGAAGGAAGAAAGGAAGGAAGCAAGGGAGGAAGGAAGGAAGGAAGGAAGGAAGTAAGTTCTGGAGAAGAGAGACTGATACTTGTCTGAGCTGTGAGATAATTTCCATGGCAGTTTCAACACTGTGGTTTCTAGAATTGTAGTTATCACTTGATGGAAATGAGAAGCAAGAATCTGGAGCACCTCTATGTGAACTGTCAAGCTCAAGCAAAAATTACTAGTCATAGACCTCTAAGAACCTACTTAAAATGGACTTCCCAGCTCCTTACCACCCTAACACCCCTATTCTCACCTACTCTATTCCTACTTTCTGGTTCCTCGTTAGTAAACATTTTGCCCTGCTTCAATATCTTAACTGCCTTTCAGTCACCAAGGTGCAGATGCTACTATGATGCCATATTAACTTCCCTGGACAGACGACCTCACCAATGTGTCCCAGAACCTCACCTTCCCAGAGCCCTGCCCCACTAGGGAAAGACAGAAACAGGCTGGGGGTGTGGCTCTACCCGCCAATGTCCATGTCCAGCAGAGAATTACAGAAGCCAGACTTTCCACCTTCTGCACCTGAGAATGATCTTGGGTCCATGCTCCCAGAGGGATAAAGAACAGGAAAACTTTCCAGGGAAGTGATGTGATATGGAGTTCTGGTGCTGGGACTTGTATAGAATTCTGCCCCTCTTATCCTATGGTCTTGACAATATTTCCATTTAAAAAATAAAAATTAAAAAAAGAAAAAAGGAAAAGAAGGCAGGAACATAGAAAAAATGGGCAAAAAAAAAATATATATATAGGGAAATAATAATCAATCCATATCTGTGACCTTGGGAGAACCACTGCAGTTTCCAGTGGAGGGAATGGGGGACACAGAACTCTCGTGGTGGGAAAGGTGTGAGATTGTTCCCCTATTGTTATCTAATAATTTTGTAAACGAATATTAAATTGCTAACTTGTGTGCGTGTGTGTGTGCGTGTGCGTGTGCGTGTGCGTGTGTGTGTGTGTGTGTGCGAATTCTGGAGCCAAAGAACCTTCAGGAAAGGAGATTTGGGGGAGCTAATGTCAGAGGGAAGACAAAGCTTGTGCTAACCCACCGAGGACCCAGCGTTTCTCCAAGGGGCTGTCACCCCCTCCAGAGCCCACACTGACTGAGATACTCCCTCCTTGCACGTGGCTACTTTCCTCTCTTCTTCAACTCGGGGCTGAATGCTGACGACAAAAGGGTCTGTACAAAAGAATCTTGTTCCCCCTCCCTTTCATTTCTCTGAAACGAGTTCCCCCCTCTGCCATGCTAGTGGGCCTCTACATGGATCACCCCCCTCCCAGCTGGCCTGCCTGGAGCTTGCTTGCTGCTGCCTCTCTGCTCCTGCTTCATATCTGCCAGTTAAGTGCTCAGCATCTCGAAAACGTATTGTCTGGAATGAAACAACCAATTATGCTTTCAGGTTTTGTGGCATAATATCGCAGAAACCAGCAATTACAGAATCAGAGTGGCATCAGATGGAGGTAGAAAGGAGTTAGCAGGGCTTATTCCTTAAATAGCAGTTACATGAAATCCTAATAAATAGGTATTAAGTGTTAAATGTATGATAAGTAATTCTTGACAATGCAATTATCCAAACAGAAGAGGGAAAAGTGGCAAAGTGGCACAGTGCAGGCTTCCAGAGACTGATGTGAAAGGGGTGAGACTTTGTTCCTGGCATAGACATAAGCACGCGAGGGGGGCATTCACCTGGTCCTTTGGAGGTGGCCAGCTTGGCAAAGACCAGAGGGGCAGACTGTGGCCAACCGGCCTGTTATAGGACCGTGAGCTCAACTGAGTTGAGCAGAGCTGGTTCTGCCGGCTCGCACTGAAAGAGTCGATGAAAGCTCCAGCCAGCCCTGCTGCTTACAAGATAGCAGGTGTACGGGAAATGTTGACTGAGGCTAGGCAGCAGCGGTGCGACTGTCTAAGCCCACACTCTATAGTGCGCAAGGACCCAAGTTCAAGCCCCGGGTCACCACCTGGAGCAGGGAAGCTTGCTGAGTGATGAAGCAGAGCTGCAGATGTCTCTCTGTCTCTCTCTCCCTCTCTACCTCCCTCTCCCCTCTCATACTCTCTCTCTATCCAACAGTAAATAAATTAATTTCTTTTTAAAAAAAGGAAATGATAGTTGAGTTCCTCTAGCTGATGGTGTCATGTATAATTGTATAGGCTGTGCACTGCACAGTGCCAGGGAGCAGTATTCATAGGGAGTGTGATGCCGATAGCTCCCTCAGATAGCAGGGGGGGTTCTGTGAACCTCACTTGGAGGCCAAGGTTGTATACCTATGAGCTGGGAGCTGCGCGTTGAGTCTCAACAAAGGAAATCAATATATTGCAACTCAGTCAGTGGGTGTCGGCAGTACCATTTCAAGATGAACAGGGTGTCCTGTGGCCAGACTACTTGGAGGTGTCAACTCCTTCTAGAGTGTGTGTCAGTGGGAAAATCACTTAAGCCTCCTGAGTCTCTGTTTTTTACTTGAAATCACTCAGAGGAGTAATAGTATCTTCCCCTGTGGGGCCGTTTTCCAGGATCCAGTGGTAGACTGTGTTGATGGCTTTGTGGCTAGTGGAGTCCACAGAATGTGTATCCCCTCTGCTCCTGGACAACCAACCAGCTAGGCTGTACTTGTCAGCCCCTGCCACCAGATGTGGCCCTGTGGCTGGGTTAGGCCAACAAGATGTAGGTAACATAGTACTTACCTAAAACAGACTTCCTTGCTTCTTCCCACACAGAGACCCCTAGTTTCACCTGTTCTCTTCCTACCTTTGGGTTCCTGTTTATTTTGTCCTGCTTTATATCTTACTGCCTTTCAGCCACCACGTTGCAGATGTTGCCATGACACAATCCTGACTCCCCTGGGCAGACGACCTCATCGATGTTTCCCAGAACCTCACATCCCCAGAGCCCTGCCCCACTAGGGGAAAATAGAAACAGGCTGGGGGTGTGGATCCACCTGTCAACGCCCGTGTCCAGCGGAGAAGCAATTACAGAAGCCAGACTTTCCACCTTCTGCAGCCCATAAAGAATTTCAGTCCATACTTCCAGAGGGACAAAGAACAGGGAAGCTTCCAATGGAAGGGATGGGGCACACTGAACTCTGGTGGTAGGAACTGCATTGAATTGTGCCCCTGGTCCCTTACAACCTTGTTGACTATTATTGAATCACTAATAAATGAATATATATATATATGGAGAGAGAGAGAGAGATGTGGGTAAAATGTTTGACTTCCAGTGGGGCTGAAAGAATGAACAGAGGCACCAAATCCCAGAGCCTCAATGTGGAGAGAACCTGAGCCCCTGAGGCTTGCTGGAGAGAAGTCCTTGCTGAGCTGACAGCCCAAGCAAAAGAGTGACCCAGCCCCCAGGTTCATTACTCCTAGTGTCAACCAGGGCCCCTCTCTTTAGAGAATGGTGTGTGTTTTCACTCTGTTTCCTTGGCTGAGGTCTGATTAGGCCACATTCACATCAAAAGCAAGCAATCCAAAAAGAGCTTTATAGTTTGTGGGGTTTACGACATCCCAGAAATAGCACAGTACTCTACATGTTTCTAGGGATGTCTGTCAATTCCTCACACAATAGCTTACAAAAATAAGGCTCCTTGAATCCCTTGCCTCCAAGGCCCCCTCCAAGTCCTCCAAGTATGTGCTAGTTGTCAATGTCCCTTGCCTCCAAGTCCCCCTCCAAGTCCTCCATGCATGGGCTGATTGTCACTATCCCAAAGGGTCCTGTCATAGCAAAAGCAACAACACCCTCACTCTTTTTTTTTTATCTTATTTTATTTCTGCTTTTCTTTACACACATGTGCCTCTTCTTTTGTCCTTCTCCCTCCCTATAAAATAAACCCAGAGAGAGAGAGAAAGTAATTGTCTGCATCCTGCCCACACTGTAAGAATAGCACTTAGAGCACACATGTCCAGTAGACACTGAGTGAATATTAATGAATGAACAGTTGTGGCTGCTTTGTGAAGGCATAATTACTGTCATCACCCCATCACCCCTGTGCTCTCACACGGCTGTGTTTCACCCCTTTATCCCTTCTCGCTGTTTCCCCTCTACCTGTTGGTCCATCACTGGAGACTCAGCTTGGCATCAAAGTGACCCCAGGACTTCGATGTACACCCATCCACCCCACACGCGACTCTCATCTCCTTGCCTGTAGTATTTCCCACCTTGCTCATTGGGGCCACTAGAAAGTCCAGTGTTTTTTTTTTTTTCTCTTTCTTTCTTTTCCTCCAGGTTATCACTGGGGCTTGATGCCAGCACTATGAACCCACTACTCCTGACAGCCATTTGTTTCCATTTTATTGGACAAGACAGAGAGAAATTGGGAGAAGAGGGGGGAGATAGCAAGGGTGAGAGAAAAACAGACACCTGCAGACCTGCTTCACCGCTCGTGAAACATCCTCCAGATGCTTACACAGCTCCTTGTGTTTCATGCAGTCTGTGCTTAAGTGCTTGTTCCACTGCCCAGACCCTGGTGCTGAGTAGTTTTTTCCTCTCCAGAACCCAGTAACTCTCAGTCCCCTCCTGCTCTCCAAATCCCTCTGATAGTCCTTCTTAAGAAGAAAGCAACCTCCCTGACCCCTCAGCTCCTGTGACACCATCCTCTGACAGAGACTAGGGTCTTTCCTGAAGTCTCAGCTTCTTGTCCACCGTAGGGATAAGGGTGCTCTCTCACAGCCCCCATCTCACAGGGGGACCCTCCCCAGGCTGAGTGACTACTCACCGCCCCTTGGAGATCACCACTCTCCAGCCTCATGTGACTTCACCCCTTCACCTCTCCTTGCTGTTTCCCCTCTACCTGTCGGCCCATCACTGGAGACTCAGCTTGGCATCAAAGTGACCCCAGGACTTTGATGTACACCCATCCACCCCACACCCTACTCTCATCTCCTTGTCTGTAGTATTTCCCACCTCACCCAGCAGGGCCACTCTAAAATCCCAGCTTCCTGATGCTATGGAGAGTCCTTAAATGAAATTACCATATGACCCAGAAATACCACTCTTAAACATTTAGCCAAAGGACAAAGGACACAGTCGCTTATCCAAAGGGACATACATACCTCCATGTTCACAGCTGCATTATTCACATTGGCCAAACAGTGGCAGCAGCCTAAATGCCCATCAACAGATGACTGGCTAAAGAAGTGATGGAACATATATATTTCAGGGAATACTACTCTGCAATCAAAAAAGATGATATTGTGTCCTTTGGGACAAGATGGATAGAACTGGAAGTGATTCTGCTTAGTGAAATAAGTCGAGAGATGAAAGCTGACTATTGGATGGTTTCACTCACATGTGGAGTCTAGGGAACTCATACACATGAACTTGAAAAAAATTACACAGGAGCAAGCAAACTATAAGACTTGTGAAAACTTCAGTGGTTATCTTTAGGGGGCAAGAGGGTGAGGACACAGAAGTCTGGTGGTGGGTGTGGTGTGGGACTAGACCCTGTTATCTTGCAAACTTGTCACCCACTATAATTACAAAGAAAAAAATTAAAGAATTTAAAAAATCCTTTATCTTTGGAGGAAAAAAAAGAATTATTTCAAAGAAAGTCAAGGCTTCCTGCTTTGTGTGGGACCTCAGAGCTTGCAGAAACCACTGTGATTTGCTTGAGCAAACCTGCTCCCACTCTGAGCATAGCTATTTCAAATGTCTCCACACTTCTCAGATCTACTCCATCACCTCCCACTCACTCTAAGCAGACACCCTCCCCTCCTACGAGAGAGAGAGAGAGAGAGAACGGGAAAAAGGCAGATGACTTTAGACAGGGACTCCTGAAAAGTTCTGTGGCCAGGTCCCTGCTGTGACAGATGTGGTCCCTTATCCCTTCCTGGACAGTCCCCTCCTCCTCTCTTGCTTCCTCTAGCATTTCACCTGACTCTCCTCACTCCTGTGGGCAACTTCCAAATCTCTCTCTCTCTCTCTCTCTCTCTCTCTTTCTCTCTTTCTCTCTCTCCATCCCTTTCTCTCCCTTTCCCTCTCCCCACCTCTCTACCTCTCCCTCTCTCTCTTTCCAACTCTCTCTCTCTCCATTTCTCTCTCTCTCTCCACCTCTCTACCTCTCTCTCTCCCTTTCCCTCTTTCCACCTCTCTCCCTCTCCCTTCCTCTCTCTCCATTTCTCTCTCTCTCTCCCTTTCTCCACCTCTCTGCCTCTCCCTTTCCCTCTCTTCACCTCTCTGTCCCTCTCCCTCCCTCACTCTCTCTCTCTTTCTTTCTTTCTCTCTCTCCTCCTCCCTCCTTCCCTCTCCCTTTCCCTCTCTCCACCTCTCTACCTCTTCCTCTCCCTTTCCGTCTTTCCACTTCTCTCTCTCTCCATTTCTCTTTCCCTCCCTCTCTCCACCTCTCTATCTCTTCCTCTCCCTTTCCCTCTTTCCACCTCTCTCTCTCTCTCCATTTCTCTTTCCCTCTCTCTCTCCACCTCTCTACCTCTCCCTTTCCCTCTTTCCACCTTTCTCTCCCTTTCCCTCCCTCTCTCTCCATTTCTCTCTCTCTCCACCTCTCTACCTCTCCCTTTCCCTCTCTCCACCTCTCTGTCCCTCTCCCTCCCTCTCTCTCCATTTCTCTCTCTCTCTCCCCACCCCCCCCTCGATGGTTATCACTAAGGCTCTGTGCCAGCAGTACAAATCCACTGCTCCTGATACCCCCCTCTTTTTTTCATTTTATTGGATAGGACAGAGAGAAATTGAGAGAGGAGGGGTGATAGAGAGGAAAAAAGAAAGATAGGCACCTGCAGACCTGCTTCACCGCTCATGAAGCTGATCCCCTCAGGTGGAGAGCCGGGGACTGGGACTGGGATCCTTGTGCTGATACTCTCCATACTATGTGCGCTTAACCCACTGCTCCACTGCCTGGTCCCACCCCTCCACTCTAAACCCACTCCAGCTGCTGTCTGCCTCCTCTTCTCAAGGTGTCCAGTCTCTGTCCTGAGCCTTCCACAGCTCCACCTCTGTGTCCACCACCCAACCCAGGTCAGTCCCACCTAAGGGACCACAGACCACCATTTGAAGCCTGGGATGCCTCCCTGTGCTCCCACACCGAACCTTTCTACTGTCGATGCTGATGACCTCAGTGTCCTCTTGCCTTGGCTTCACACTCTGAATCTCCCGCTCACTGTTCTCATGCCAGTTCACCCATGTTCAGGGTTTGTATTCAATGGATGAAACCTTAGAGTCATTTGGCTACACCAAATAGTTTGTAACATCCAATGTATTTGTCCCCTGAATTACAACTGCATTGTAAACACAAAGTAAAATGTGCCGTAGAGAAATAATAAATCGGAATTCAGTGACCCATGATACCACTGTACAGTGGAACTCATTATTAAATTTTTCAGCTGTGGTCCTCCAGGAACTGCTCTTCCTGTCATATTTTTTAGTATCGTTATGTATTGGCTAGAGACAGCCAAACATTGAGAGATAGGGTGAGATAGAGGAGAGAGATAGAGAGACACCTAAGCACTGCTTCACCACTGGCAAAACTTTCCTCCTGCAGGTAGGGACTGGGGGGCTCGAACCCAGGCTCTTGTGCATTGTGACATGTTCTCTCAACCACGTGCATCACCAATCAACCCTGAAAATTTTCTCCATGCATTTCTTGTTCTCTCGCTCTCTCCAGAGAAATCTATATGTGCTTATTTTGAGTCTGATTTAATAAACATCACCATTCAGAATATTACAGAACTCTGAAGGTGGGAATTGTGTGAAGCCGTACCCCTCTTATCCTATGGTCTTGTCCATATTTTTATTGAATAAATAAAATGTACAAAATATTGCCATCAGCATGAACAGGTTTCAAAGTTTAGGTTCTTGTCCTGGTCTGTGAGTTTAATGGAGGCCTTGTATTTTGATGATGTATGGTGGAGTCGTGTATGGTGGAGTCGTGGTTGATCTCATCCAAATCCCAGCCAAATAGCTTTGAAATTTATTCACCATTTTTGTTGTTGGGAAAACCCCTCATAACTTCCTCTTTGCACACATTCATCTTCATTCTCTTCAACTCCAATTTTTTTTTTATCCATAGGCAGAAATTCTGAATCAATTCACTTCTGTATCATTAAAATACATGGTCCTATCTGCTGAGCTAGAAGGCCACATATAACATTAGAAGGTGCATCATCTTTCACTACTGAAGAAATCGAATGGCTTAAGATATGCTTCTAGGCAAGGGCCAGGCGGTGGCACAACTGGTTAAGCACCCACATGACAGTGCACAAGGATGCAGCTTCAAGCCCCTGGTCCCCACCTGCAGGGGGAAGGCTTCGAGAGTGGTGAAGCAGGGCTGCAGGCGTCTCTGTGTCTCTCTCCCTCACTATCTCCCCTCCTATCTAAATTTCTCTCTGTCTCTATCCAACAATAAACAAATAAATAAAATTTTTTTTAAAAAAAAGATATGCTTCTGGGCACAACCATTGTCAATGCCTGACAAACTAATTGCAACATGATGTTCACACATAGAGAAAAGTGAATCCCTACCTCCAGCAGATTAATGGTGCTTACGCACTCATCTGCATCTCGTTATCATAATGCACAAGAATCTACTGGGAAGTAAATTCATTCATCAAATATTTGTTGAGCTCTCTTTTGCCCCAGATCCTACTTATGGTGTCAGTCACAACAGTGACCAGCCAAGTTCCTGGCTCCCTCATTCTGATGTAATGAGGACATATGATGTAAGATGACTTCATCTGTGATGGATAGAACAAAGAAGGCAGAGATGAAACGCATTGGAGTACCTGGTCGCAAGTGGGTGTGGACACTCAGTGAGAGCTTTCAGACAAGAAGACAGTGGAGTTGGGTCTTCAATGCTGAGATGTGTCTAGTGCGTGCATGTTTGTATGGGGGGGGTACAAAGAGAGCAGTCAATTTGCTGGGTATTGCCCTAGTGGAGAATCAGAAAGGAGAGCAGAGTGTTTCAGAAACAGAGAAGGAAGTAGACAGATACCACTTGGACTTTGGTCTGAGAAGCTGGAAGGGGTGAGCAAATCCAAGACTTTGGAATCATGGAATAGGATTTTTGAATGCCTAGGAAATAGCCAGAAGCTTAAAAGCTTCTGATTTGGGAGCTGATGGTGGTGCAACTGGTTAAGTGCACATGTTACAATGCACAAGGACCCATGTTCAAGCCCCCAGTCCCCACCTGCAAGGGGAAAGCTTCATGAGTGGTAGAGCAGAGCCACAGGTGTCTCTCTCTGTCTCTCGCCCTCTCTATCTCTCCATTCTTCTTGACTTCTGGCTGTCTCTATACAACAAATAAAGATTAAAGAAGGGCCTGGGTGGTGGCAGACCTGGTTGAGAGCACATGTTACAGTGCACAAGGACCCAGGTTCGAGCCCCTGGTCCCCACCTGCAGGGGAAAAGCTTTGCAAGTGGTGAAGCAGGGCTGCAGGTGTCTCTCTGTCTCTCTCCTTCTCTGTCTCCCCCTTCCTCTCGACTTCTGGCTGTCTCTATTCAATAAATAAATACAGATAATAAAAAAATTTTTAAAAAAAGATTAAAGAAATTTTTTAAAATTTTTTATTTAAGAAAGGATTAGTGAACAAAAACATAAGGTAAGAGGGGTACAACTCCACACAATTCCCACCACCCAATCCCCATAACCAACCCCCTCCCATGGTAGCTTTCCCATTCTCTAGCCCTCTGGGAGCATGGACCCAGGGTCGTTGAGGGTTGCAGAAGGTAGAAGGTCTGGCTTCTGTAATTGCTTCCCCGCAAGAAATTTTTTAAGATTCTGATTTTGTCTTCTTTTCATGAAATCTTGGTGGTTTTGTGTTGATACCTGTACTCCAGCTCCCAGCACAGATTAGGCACTTGGTCAGTTATTTGTTAAAGGAAAGAATGAAAGATTAAGTGAATGAGAGAAGGGGTAAACTGAGGCATGGGCCAGAAGCACACTTCCTTTTGGGGAAACTCAGTGCTGCTTCCCGTGAGGAAGCTGATAGCAGGGGGCCAGATGGTGGCACATCTGGTTAAGCACACATGCTATAATGCACAAGAGCCAGGTTCAAGTCCCTGGTCCCCATCTGCAGGTGGAACATTTCATGAGGCACGAATCAGTACTGCAGGTGTCTCTCTTCCTCTCTTTCTGTCCTCTCAGTTTTTCTCTGTCTCTATCCAAAAAATGAGTACTAAAATAAAGCATCTAAAAGAAAAAAGAAGCAGCTAACATATTCACCTAACTTTTGAGACATGTTCACTAAAATGGCAAGTTTTAAAATTCAAGATGACATCTTGACAGCAATAAACCGGAGATGAAAAAAAAGTCCCAGCAAACTATAGGATATGATAGACTTGGAGTTAAATACAGCACAGCACATCAGAGGACTCATTTGGTTAATTGTGGGTGGAATTATTTGAGCAAAACATTTTGTGCAGGCAAGCAACTGCAGGTGCAAGGCAGCGAAGCTTGGAAGAATCTTTAGCCAGATTGGGTCCTCCAAGTTCCCCTCAGAAGTTGGCACTGGTTCCCTTCCCATGTGGGTCCTCCAGCTTCTGCTTTGATGGCGGAAACATTATGACAGCTGGGAAGTTTTTTTGCCAAATGGATCCACTCAGGCGGATTTCCTGTCTCCTTCCTCCTCTGCAGATGTGAAAAAACTGCTGAACACGTCTCTACCTTTATTGTTTCAGGGACTTCAGATAGAGAGGAGTTGAGAGGCCCCAGACCAGGAGTTTAAGAATGCTCTATCCATGGTGCTGTGTACTTTTGGCTTGTGATTCATGCATTGTATTAGATGACAGGGATGGACATGGCCCTTGCCCTCACAGCACTCAGGACATCCATAGTCACTGATGATGAAGTCACTGTGGTCAAGGGCATGAAAGAATAGTTAGAATGCAGAGCATAAAAGAGGCTCTGTCATTCTGAGTGTCAGCTGTCACTGGTTGAAGAGATGTTCAGGGAGGATGAGGCCGTCAGCATGCAGAAGAAAGTTCATGGAGTTAGGGAGACACCCACTGAGGCCACAGGCAGGCTGTGAGGTTGCTAGCCTCCAGGTGCCTCGGCCCCATTATTGTTCTCAGCTGAGCCTTTTTATATTGTTAGCTAGTGCAATCAGCTTAGACATTCACAGTCAGTATTTCACCAGATGTTCTGGGTCAGTATTAACATCAACCAGTTCAACAAGTGCATTACATCATTTGCATTAGGTGTAAAAGGTGCCTGGTGCAAAAGAAGGTTTTGAGCCAGTGCTGATATCCAAGCTTTGTGTCAAAGCATAGGCTTGTCCCAACAAGCTCATTTTGCATACACGTTTGCATGAAAGTTTTGCCAGACAGTGGCACACCTGGTTAATCACACACATTATAGTTAACAAGAGCCCAGGTTCAAGCCCCTGGTGCCCACCTGCAGGGGGAAAGCTTCATGAGTGGTGAATCAGGGCTGCTGATGTCCCTCTCTATCTCTTTCCCTCTCTATTTCCACCTCTCCTCTAAATTCCTCTGTCTCTGTCTAATAAATAGATAAATAAATAAATAAATAAATATATTAAAGAGAAAGTCTTGCATACCTGCATAAAATAGGTAAGCTGTTTTAAAAAGATCTGAATTTGAACCAATGAGCAGAAATGAACTAAGCCTACCAGATCATTAGGAAGACCCTTCCAAACAAAGAGACACATGAGATCTTGGATGGAGGCATCAAAGATGTGCTGAAAGGCCAATGTGTTTGCAGACTGGGAAACTAAGCTTTGTGTCTGAGAGAAAGCCCAAGAGAAAACCCAGCTACTAGAGTATAGTAGGTCATGTTGAGGCTTGGAAAGCTTTACCTAGAATAAACAGAACATCTAGGAACTATCACACCACATATCAGAGGCCTAGCAGTGCAATCCATCACGAATCACAGAGCTACAGGTTGGGTGTGAACAACTGGTGTACCTGGTGCTCAGATGATCACAGCTGTACTCATTCAATCTTATCTGTGCTTGATTGATCTTGACTGTACTCATTTGGCTGTGCCTGTGTGTGACTGATTGTATCTATGCTGCATTGCTCTGGTTGTATTTGGTTAATTTTAGCTGTAGTTGATTGATCTTCTCTGGTCTAGGCTGATCATGGCTGAGCTTAGTTGATCTGAGTTGGGCTTAGCTGATCTTGACTGCTCTTGGTTGATTCCATCTGAGGTTGGATAATCTTGGCTGTGTTTTCTCGGGTGTCTTTAATCAAAGGGGATTCTGCTGTAGAATAGGTTTAATGGGAAGATTTTGTCTGGGGGGGGTGTAGGGATATTGTGGGGATGTAGTGGAGCCTGGCAGGGCTTGAACTGAGAGGTGAGTCCGTCCTGTTAGTCTCGCTCCCTATGGAGGGGTTGAGCAATAGGGGGGACACAGGAACCTCAAAAGATTGACCACCATATCAGACTTCCCTGCCTCACAAAACACTCTGCATCTTCCCGCCTCCAGGAGGCAGCATTCCTTAAAACATTAAGCCTGCTCCACCCTGCATTCCTTTTATTATATACATGTCAATATTCTGCTTTGTCTTACCAATGACTAAAGGTATCCTTCCTAATTCCCCACAGGGTGTTGCTAATCCTACCAGTTGAACCCCTAGCAACAATTGCTGGGGAGGTCCATACCATTCCCAGCCCTTTTTGCCTTTCTCCGCCCCTTTCCTAACCATGTATGGTATTGTCAAGCCACTTCCGTTTCTGTCTTATCTCTTCCATTTTCTGACCTGGAGATGCACATGCATGCGGACCAGTAGGCGAACACCAGCCATTGCGTTTTGCACCATATGGCATAACCAGGTGTGCTACTGCCAGACTCTGGAGCGTTCAAATGAATAAAGATTTGTATTGCCTTCCTGCCACAAACTTGGTTCCTGGGTCATCTCTCTCCTTCGTGTTGCTAGCCCGGCAGGGGTAGTTCTGCTCCAGAAGTCTCTCTCCTCCCAGGACTATTGCACTAATGCAGGTTAGTCCACTTTATGGTGATGACAGAAACATGAGTGGGTAGCTGGAGACATCACACAGTCATCTCCATCTCAATTTTTGGACAAAGCAAGTCAGTGTTGAGCTCATATTCAAAGATAAAAGAGGCAGCATTACACTTGGTTGAGTAAACATGTTACCACATACTGGGTTCTAGCCCCTGGCCCCCACCCACAGGGGGAAAGTTTCACAAGTGGGGAAATGCTACAAGGGTTCTTTCCTTCTCTCTCTCTCCCTATCTATCTCCTTTTCCCCTCTCAATTCTTTTAAATAAAGTATACAAGAATCTAAGAAAGAAAATATACTAACTCTGAAGGGAGAAGCATTTAAAAATTGCTTGGCAAAGAGTGAGAGTGGAGAGTGGGTGAAGAATTGGGGTCATTAGGGCAAAGTACTGTGCATGGGAAGTTAATAAAAAAAAAATTCAGCAGGTAATTGTATTTTTCTGCAAAAGAATTCTCCATCATTCCAAAAAAAAAAAAAAATCTACACTTAGCAGAGGCTGAAAATGTCTGTAACACTGCCTGGACCTTACCATCCTAAGTTCCTTCTCTGTTCCAAATTCAGAGGATCTTAATTCCGCCCTGCCACCACACCCATTTAGGATTTCAAAACCACCCTTCACCTCTACCATGTCTGCCATTTTCCTTAGCTTCCACTCCTGTCATTTCCTCCCTGAACCTGCATATTTATCCTGTCTAATCCCTGATGTATCTTATCATCTATGTTGAACCTGGAGAGGACTTTGATTTCACTTCCACAAAACAAAGTTCCTCTTCCTTCATCTGTTAGTCAAAGTCCTTCCTAAGAAAACACCACATTGGGGTTGGGTGGGAGCACACTCAGTAGAGCACACACATTACTATGTGCCAGGACCTGAGTTCAAGCCCCTGTTCTCCATCTGCAAGGGAAAAGCTTCAAGAATAGTGGGGCAGGGCTCTGTTTCTCTCTATTTTTCATCATCTATTTAAAAAAATGGTAACTAAGAGCAGTGGAGTCATGCAGGCACTAAGCCCCAGTGATAACCCTGTTGACCAAAAAAGTTTTCTCTCCATCCTGTGCTTCAAGCTCACCGCCCAGCGAGTACTGTGACTCAGGCATAACCGAGACCCTGGTTCCTCCCATCTCCCTCCACTTTGGACTGGGACCCTGCAGACTTCCATTTCTTCAGCTTTTCTGCCCAGGATTTCTCTTCTCCTTACTGTTCACCTGGAATGCGGCCTATCCTTCAAGATCCACCTCAATGCTTACACCAACAGCTGACTATTTTTGTCCACATTCCAGGGGCAAAAAAAAAAAAAACAAACAAAAGGTTTATTCTATACACCTTTTGTTTATGTTTCATTTTGAAACCAGGATGATGGCTGGGTCTCAGTGTCTGCATGATGAATTCACAGCTCTCTACAGCCATTTTTTTCTTCTTCCTTCCTTCCTTCCTTCCTTCCTTCCTTCCTTCCTTCCTTACTTTCTTCTTTTCTCTCTCTCTCCCTCTCTCTCTTTCTTTCCCCTTTCATTTCTCTCTCTCTGTTTTGATAGAGACAAAGGGAAACTAAAAGGAAAGGGAAGTAAGTAGAAAGGAAGAGACACCTGCAGCACTGTTCCACCTTCTCATGAAACTTCCCCCTGTAGGTGGGAACTGAAGACTTGAACTTGGCTGGGCCTTGCACATGGTAATGTGTGCATACTATTGAGTGAGCTATAGCTTGGCCCCTCAGAATTCCCTTTTATGCATATCTCTCTCTCTCTCTCTCTCACACACACACACACACACACACACACACACACACACACACACACACAGACAGAAGATTTTATAGAGCCTAGCAGTTTATTATTCCTGTTACATGTTGATTTAGGGTAGGTAAGAACTCTCTCAGTGCCAGCTATTGTCTCTGAAACAGCATCTCAGATTCAATCTCCAGCACCACCATAAGCCAGAGCTTAGCAGTGATTTGGTTAAAATAATAATAAATGAAAAAGTAAACAAAGAAAGAGCAAAGACAGGAACTGGGGTGTATATTATTCTTGGCTTGGATAAAATAGTGTAAGAAGAAAGGGGTCAGGTGCTGACACAGCTGGTTAAGCACACATGTTATAGTACACAAGGACCCAAGTTCAAGCCCCTGGTCCCCACCTGCAGGGGGAAAGCTTCATGCATGATGAAGCAAGGCTGCAGATGTCTCTCGATCTCTTTCTCTCTTCCCCCCCTTAGATAATGACTCTATCTAATAATAAATTTTTAAAAAATAATGTAAGGATAAAGTACCCTTAACTTTACTATTATTGTTTATTATTATTATTCCTCAGGGATAATCTGATCATACAGCGGAAGGGGAGGGGTTCTGAGGAAAGATTGAATCAAGTTCCTCTTATTCTTTCCTATCCATTCTAGAACATTGGTTTAAATAGAAAATAAAAGTCTGTCATTTCACAAACATCTCATAAAGACTGCAGCAAAGGTGGGCGCGAGGAATAACATCATTGCAAGACTGGCCAGCTCCTCATGGGGCGTGAGCGCTTCCACACTACGATCATCCTCTCTGGCATTATGCTATTCCACTGCAGAATACTGTGCCCCAGTATGGTTCCGTAGCCCCCATGTCCACTTGGTCGATTCCAAATTATATTCCTCCATGAGGATCATTTCTGGAACCATCCGTTCCACCCCGGTTCCATGGCTGCCAGTTCTTAGCAACATCGCCCCGCCAGATATTTGTCAGGATGTGGCATCATCTAAGTTCATTTCCCATGTCTACACTCGACCGGACCTGCCAATATACGCGGATATCTTCGCCCACCCTGTCCAACGCTTGACATCTCGTCACCCAATCTGGTCCCCTATGCCTACACTGAACTTCTCTGTTCCAGTCTCTTGGAAACAGAGTTGGCAGTCAGCTGAGGTCAAGAACAAACACCTCATCACAGACCCCTGCAGGCGTCAACCCGGCTTTGACCTAGCACGTTATGATCGGGCCCTCCTCCATCGCTATCGAACAGGCCATGGCCGGTGCGCCGCTATGTTCCATCGCTGGGGAGCCAGAGACGACCCGAACTGCCCCTGCGGCTCCAGACAGACTATGACCCACATAGCCAACGACTGCCACCTCTCCAGATTCAAAGGAGGTCTCGAAACTTTACATCAGGCTCAACCTGACGCTGTTGACTGGCTACGGAAGAAGGGCAAACGCTAGAAGAAGAAGAAAAAAGTCTGCAGTCTCTGTCTTCCTAATTTAAATCAGTGTGGTTGAGAGGAAGAGCCTGGGTGTAGACAGCTGTCCTTTCAAATGATCTGGCTTCCAGAGATTGTCCACTTCTGGCCTGGTAGAGCAACCTTCCCTTTTTTCTGATCTCCAGAATCAGAAGCAGTCACTTCTCACTTGTCACTTGCACAAGATGGCTTTTACTATACTCCGCAGTATGAGCTCAGCTCCCTAGCAGGCAAACAGCTTCTTTCTGATCATAAAAATTGTGCTTAACCTGCCCCACTAGGGAAAGACAGAAACAGGCTGGGAGCATGAATCCACCTTCCAAAGCCCAGTTCCAGTGGAGAAACAATTACAGAAACCAGAACCCCTACCTTCTGCACCCCTAAAACAACTTTGATCCATACTCCCAGTGGGGGAGAAGTGACAGGAAGAAGAGGAAGAGGATAAGAAGGCTCTGAACTCCAGCTCCATCAGAACCCACAGAGAGAGGAGGAAAGGGGAGGGTTATTAGGATGTAGTAAAAGGATCATGAGTGGCTTGGAAGGAAGAGAGGACTGGACCTGGAAGAAAAAGGGGGCGATTATGTACAAATGTAGACAGGTAATTGTAGAAATGACAGTTAGCTCATGTCTGCAACTTGGGAGAACCGTGGTGTCTGCAGTGGAGGGACTGGGGATTCAGAACTCTGGTGGTGGGGAGGGTGTGGAATTATACCTTGTTGACATGTAATTTTACAAATCAATATTGAACCGCTAAAAAATAAAAATAACACTCGTACTTAAACTCTTCCATATTGTCATTCTGCTACAGCCTCAACCTTGCAATAACCCCAGTGAATGCTTCCTGTTTCTATCCTGTGTTATGGACCAGAAACCCCACAGCCTGAGAGGCTTGTCCAGAGGGACACAGCTAGTCAGATGGGGAGCTGGGATCAGCCCCGAGTTTTGCCTTTTCTTCAGCAAATGCCTGTAGCTCCCTTTCCTTTTTTCTCTTTCTTTCTTTCTTTCTTTCTTTCTTTCTTTCTTTCTTTCCTCCAGGGTTATTGCTGGGGCTCGGTGCCTGCATTACAGGAATCCACTGCTCCTAGAGGCTCTTTTTCCCTTTTGTTGCCCTTGTTGTTTATCATTATTGTTGTTATTGATGTTGTTGTTGCTGGATAGGACAGAGAGAAATGGAGAGAGGAGTGGAAGACAGAGAGAGGGAGAGAGAGATAGACAACTGAAGATCGGCTTCACCCCTCGTGAAGTGACCCTCCTTCAGGTGGGGAGCAGGAGGCTTGAACCGGGATGTTTACACCAGCCCTTGCGCTTCATGCCATGTGCATTTAACCTGCTGCGCTACCACTCGACCCCCTGTAGCTCCCTTTCTCATGTAGCTCAAAAAAAAAAAAAATCACTCAATCAATACATACCAAGAGCTGGAGAAAATTAAAGATCCCCCCCTCCACCCCCCGGTTCTCAAATTCTAAAATCATGTGGAAAAAAAAATATTATGCAATGTGTTCTCAAGTCAAAGAACAATGACTTTGATTTGCACGCCGATGAGAGAGAAGGTGCTCTGTGTCGGCCCACCTGTCTCCCTGTGACAAAGCCTGTCCCCCCACCCTCCACACACATCATCACCAGGCCCAGCCCATGTGACTTCCTCCTCCCCAGATGTGGCAGGGCAGACCCTCATCTGGGGAAACTATGGTAATTGCCTTGAGATGATGACTGCTGCCTTTTTTTTTTTTTCCCTCCGCAGAAGCACGGGCTCATTTTAGAAAAGAAAAAAATAATCATGCTTTAAAAGTTGCATAACAGTTTGGTGGAAATTCACAATCAGGTGAGCTGTGGGCACACGTGTCAGTGGTTCCTTCCTACCCCCCCCCCCGCCCCGGAAGGGGAGGGGACTCAAGCTGAAGGGCTACAGTCATTGCATTTCCACTTGGGAGATGATCTGATTCAAAAATGACCATTCATTTACTTACTGGAAAGAGACAGAAACAGAGAGGAGGAAAGAGAGATGGAGACAGAAACGGAGAGAGAGAGAGACCCGCAACATTGCCTCATTGCTCACGAAACTTCCCCCACCCTTGCAGGTAGGGACTATTGGCTTGAACCCGGGTCCTTGTGTATAGTAACATGCTTGTTCTACCAAGTGTCACCATCTGACCCCTGGGGATATAGCTTTTTTAAATGACATAATCTTGTTTTTTCTTTTTCTTTTTCTTTTTTTTACTTGATATCAAATAAAACCTTCCTGAGAGCTCACCATCCCTAAAAAGTGAGGAGGAGATTTAAGGGGACGCGTTTTGAAGGCTGTGCCCTTGGAACCTGTGTCATGGAACAGCACTCTTTCAAAAAAGTCCATGAATTCTTTCCTAAGAGTCTTGATAGGGGCCAGGTGGTGGTGCACCTGGTTGAGCACACACGTTACAGTGCCTATGGACCCAGGTTCAAGCCTCCAGTCCCCACTTGCAGCGGGAAAGCTTCACAAATGGTGAAGCAGGACTGAAGGTGTCTCTCTATCTCTCCCTTCTCCATTTCTGAGTGTCTCTATCCAATAAATAAATAAAGATAATTAAAATTTTTTAAAAAAAATAAGAGTCTTGATAAAGCATTAGCTAGAAAAGGAACCAGGATAGCAGATTCTCATGAGTAAGAGAGGGATGGAAGAACAAAGGACTGGTGAAGAGCCTGAGCATTCAAACAGGTCTCCTTGACAAGCAGTCTGCCCAGCTCCCATCTCTGTCATCATTCAATCCTCCACTGACTTCTCTCCCACTCTCCCAGCCCCTACTCCTTCCACTGTCCCCTCATAAGAACTTTTATTTTGACAGAACAGACAGAAATTGAGAGGGGGCAAGGAATGATGGAGAGACACTTGCAGCAGTGCTTCACAGCTCAAAAAGCTTCCCCACCACACACACTGCAATGGGGATCAAGGGATTAAACCCAGATCCTTGTGCACTGTAATGTGTGTGCTCAACCAGGTGCGCCTAAGTCCTCTCCCCACAGAACGACTTCCTGAGAGTGGTTCTTAGTGTTGTTCTTTCTCCCCTGTGGCTCCAACTTTTTGCTGCCACGTTCACAGCTCTGCACCCCTCAGCTGTCCCTGTCCCTCCAAACCTGCAGCCTTGGTTGTCAGCCTAGAATCTTCACATGGCTTTACTCAACCCATTCTCACAGGAAACCAGCAAATGGATCTTTGAGGGCCCTTGGGGACAGGTGTTGCTCTACAGGTTGTTGGTTTAGCGGCAACAAAGGAAATGGGATGCATTGGATCGACCTTCTCGTGGTGCATCCCGCGAGTACCCATTCATTGGGGAAACTGACGATCCTTCCTAGCTGACTGAATCCACATAGATCCCAGTCACTTTCAAAGCCAGCAACAAGCAGCTCCTGACAGCTTTCAACCTGACCTGTTGACTGGCTATGGAAGAAGGGCAAACGCTAGAAGAAGAAGGTGGAAAGCCCTGCCTTCATGGAGTCTGTGAATCCAGAGCAAGAGAGCAGGTGCAGCCAGGAACATGAGTTACCTTCCTTCCTTCATGGGGAGGGCTGAGAGAAGAGGAGCAGCTTCTGAAAGGATGCCCAGCAGAAGGCCAGCTGAGAAGGCAGCATCTGAATTAAGATCGAAGGAGGAGAGAGAGAGCAAGATTAAGAATTAAGGTTGATGGTGCAAAGCACAAGGGCCGTCATAAGGGTCCCAGTTCGAGCCCCTGGCTCCCCAACTGCAGGGGAGACACTTCACAGGTAGTGAAGCAGGTCTGCAGGTGTCCATCTTTCTCTCCCCCTCTATCTTCCCCTCCTCTCTCCATTTCTCTCTGTCCTGTCCAACAACAATGACATCAATACAACAATAGTAATTACTACAACAATAACACAAGGGCAAAAAAGGGAATAAATAAATTTTTTTAAATAATTAAGGTTGGAGGGGCTGTGCAGTGGTACACCAAGTTGAATGCACACACTACAGTGCAGAAAGACCTGGGTTCAAGCCCCAAGTTCCCACCTGCAAGGAGGTGATGCTTCACATGTGATAAAATGGAGCTGCAGGTGTCTGTTCTTCCCACTCCATCTCTCTCTCTCCTTCCTCTCTCAATTTTTCTCTGTGCTATCAAATTCAATAAATATTAAAAGAATTCCTGTTTGAAACCCTTGAAAAAGATCAGGAAGGTTTTTAAAAATGACAGAATTGTAGTAGCTTGGAGATAGCTGGGTGGTTAGAGGACAGGACTTGCCCACCTGAGGCCCCCCGCCCACCAGGGTCCAGCCCCAGCATGTTATCAGGGTCCCTGAAAGATGAGGGGAGTCAGCGAGGAATGAGGTGGGAGACACATCAGCTGCTTCAGGAGCAGGAGAGAGGCGTCTCTGCTTTCTCTTCTGCAGTATTTTATTATTTATACATTTTTCACCCAGATACAACATGTGTCAATTCATTATTTTTGCAGAATTCTTTGCACAATTGTTTACCATAAAATTCATTTCTTATTTTAGCAGTTAATAATATAAGCTCTTATTATAACCTATTTTTTGAACAAGCTTTTTGGAATACCATGAGTTTTCTGTATAGCATCTATTGTTTCTAAAAGGTCAGTTTCTATGAAGCAAATTATCTTGTTTAGCTTGTCTTTGTTTCCTGGAAAACAGGCACCTACAGGGGATGGGGCCTTGCTAGTTTTTTTACAGATGGTAACTTATTAAACCGCATGACCAACGTATTCATCATAGATGCCCATAAACTTAAGGGGGGGGGGTCGGTAGGTGGGGGTAATTGGTATGGGCCCTTACACTTTAGGGGAGGCTACAATCTACCACCTATTCTACAAGCTACAAGGCGGCCCTTGTGCCATGGGAAGAGCCCAAGGTTCTTGTTCTCTTGTATCTAGTTAGCCTATTTGTTTCTGTAGTAGCCACAGGCTGGAAGGCAAGCAGCTCTTCCTCTGTGAGCTTTTTGATGAATACATCAACTTCTGCTTCTAGGCCATCTTTGGTCCTATCACACTCACTGCCATAATTGTTGTTTTTACGTACTTCTCCTGCAAGGTTCTTATGATTAAAGTAGCCAATAAGTCCCCAAATTATCATTGTGACCATAAGCAAAAGAATGCAGCTTCGGTTTTGTCCAGGACTTCCCGCTTTGCCGGCAACCTCAGTCTATGCTGACTTTGTCAGGCAGCAGACTTGACTTCGCCTTTGCCACCCCCGCCCCGAACACACACACCAGACTTGAGCTTTAGCACCACATATGCCAGAGCTGACCAGGACTGGGGATCAGACAGCCTCCTGCAGCCGAACCACCTCCCAGGCTGGACACTGGCTATTTGGTTTGATAGTGATGAAGTGTGAGAAGTTAGAAAACAATGTCAACTCAACTTTTAAAATAATTTTATTTACTAATGAGAGAGATAGGAGGGAGAGAGAGCAGAGAGAGAGAGAGGGAGAGAGAGAGATTGAGGAGAGAGAGGAGAAAGAGGAGAGAGGAGGGAGGAGAGAAAAGCAGGAGAGGTGTGGGCTGGCCTGGCCCACGTGGAATTCATTTCTTTAGCTCAGTGCACACCACATGACTTGCCTCAGCATCTGTTAAGCACCAAAGGCACCAATTAATTCAGAGTGAGCACCTTTTGCCACACGGATCAACTGGAGTGTCCTCTTGGACGGCCCTCTCTTCTCTAGAGGACTACACTTCCCAGAAACCTTTGCAAGAAAATTATGTCACATGACTGAGCTTCAGCCAATGGGATTGCTCAGAAGCTATGTGGTTTTTTTGTTTGTTTGTTTGTTTTGTTTTTTTGCCCCAGGACCTTCCTCCCAGCTTTGCATCTTCTGCTCCAAGGGAGAGAACCCTGGGGACATAGGGTGGCTGAGCCTGAAGAGGGAAGCAAGGAGGCCGGATCCCCACATTTGCTACGTGGAGAACAGCTAGCTCCACCAGCACATTCCTGTTGGACATTTGCCGAAAAGGAGACAAGCTTTTATTGCCCTTTTCTGGGAGCTTGGGGAATTGTTGGTTGTAGCAGCCAGCCCAGCCTCATAGCTGGAGATTTGTCAATGCAAAGCTGAGGAAATGCTAAACGCACGAGATGGCCCATCCACGCAGCTGAATGTCAGCAAGACCGGCTGAAGTCTAAAAGCAGCCCGAGAGAAAGGTGAAAAGACACGAAGAGCCAATTTCCTTTGATTCCCAGGGTTATTCGAGGCAACCCGGCTATCAGACCCCTGAGCAGGACCTGAGTTATTTTAAATTTCTCCCACAGATCTATGAACCCACTTGCCTTTATTATATCCCAATAAAAACGGAAAAGATTTGGCCTTCTGCCTGCCTGTATGAAATTACCACGTCTGCCCTGGATGGCTATTATTAAGTCATCCACTTCACCTCTCCTGAGTTCTCATTTCGTTTCAACATTGAAACTCTCGCAATTTCAGCTCTTTAGAAAGTTAAGCAGCTTTGCAACAAGAGCCAGCTCTGTGGGAGCCCCAGGAGCTGGGCTGAAGCTCTGTGAAAAGAATGAATTCTGGGAACAGGCAGCGGCACACCTGGTTAAGCAGTCACATAACAATGTGCAAGGAAGGACCCGGGTTCGAGCCCCTGCTCCCCACCTGCAGGGGGAAAGCTTCATGGATGGTGAAGCAGGACTGCAGGTGTCTCTCTCCGTCTCTCCCTCCCCCTCCCTTCTCAATTTCTCTCTGTCTCTATCCAGTAATAAAAACAAACAAAAAATGGATTCTTCCAGAGCTAGCTAGCTGATCCTTCTCTTCAAGACATAAAGAGCGACAATAGGGAGTCGGGCGGTAGCGCAGTGGGTAAAGTACAGGTGGCGCAAAAAGCTAGGATCTGCGTAAGGATCCCGGTTTGAGCCCCCGGCTCCCCACCTGCAGGGGAGTCACTTCACAGGTGGTGAAGCAGGTCTGCAGGTGTCTATCTTTCTCTCCCCCTCTCTGTCTTCCCCTCCTCTCTCCATTTCTCTCTGTGCTATCCAACAACAACGACATCAATAACAACAACAATAATAACGACAACAATAAAGCAAGAACAACAAGAAAGGGAATAAATACATAAATATTTTTAAAAAAGAGTGACACTAACTTTGTGGCTGGCACACCACAATCTCCACCTTACTGGATGCTGCCAATGCTCCTCTGCATTGGTCCCATTTAACAGATGAGGAGACTGAAACAGGAAGCTGCATGCAAACAGTCACAGGACCGATGTGTTTTATCAATCACAGCTTGAACTCCAGACTGTTTATTTCCACTATGGCACCTTGTGTCAGGGCCGCGGGCTAATCACTGCGGGAAAAGAAGCAATTGAATTGTAACTCAGGAGGTGGCACAGTAGAGAAAGTGTTGGATTCTTGAGGAAGGTCACAGAATATCCTTTTATTTCTTTCTGGTGGCAGTTTTTGCATTTTATCCTTTCAGGTAAGTTCTCGGCTTCTCCCTGGAAGAGATTTAGGACAGCCCCTCCCACCCCCCAGATATTTTCTTAGGTGACCATGACCTTAAATTCCTTCTGCCAGTCTGATTGCCCACAAAACCTCAAAGTGTTTAGTTTTTGGACCTGCTACCATTCGTCCCTGTTTTTGGCAGTCTTGTCCCTCCCGGTGGGAGAAACAGGACTGGCTTTGTTTCCTTTTTCCCAGGGTCTGAATCTCTCTTCCTTAGTCTTGAAAATCCTGCTTTCTGTCCCTCTAAGGTTGGAGCTAGAAGAGGAGGAAGAAGGATCTAGAAAGGCTTCACTTGATTAATAATAAAGTTACAAATTGACGGGCATTTCACCTTGATTTTCTTGTGTGACAATTCTCTAGATAAATCATTTTTCAAAAATGTTTTCTTGATTGGTCATTGGACAGAGACAGAAAGAAATTGAAAGAGGAGGGGAAGATAGACAGAGAGAGAGATAGAGAGACGCCTGCAGCCCTGAGTCACCATTTGTGAAGCTTTACCCCTGCAATTGGGAACCAGAGGCTTGAACCTGGGTCCTTGTGTACTTGTAATGTGTGCGCTTAACCAGGTGCACCACCACCTGGCCCCTCACGTGACAATGAAGTTCTCACACCCTTTATCCCAGTGTCAAAGACCTGACTGAGGGGATAGAGAGAAGAGGTACCTGTCCCTTAATGGATCAGGTTCAGTGAACTGACTTTTTATTTTATTTTCATTTTTTTTATTGCCACCAGGGTTATCACTGGGGCTTGGTGCCAGCACTACAAAGCCACCTCTCCTGGTGGCCATTCTTAGCCCCCTCCTTTATCCCCCCCCCCTTTCTTGTTTTATTTGACAGGACAGAGAGAAATTGAGAGGGGAGAGCAAACAGAGATAGAGAGAGAGAGACACCTGCAGACCTGCTTCACTGCTCCTGAAGCCTCCCTGCTGGGGGGGGCTCTAAGCCATGGTCCTTGTGCTCAGTGCTATGCGTGCTTAACTGGGTGTGCCACTGCCCAGTCCCCTTTTTTATTTTCTTTATTGAGGAAGTCAGTGCTTTACCGGGCAGTCACTGCCACGTGAGCATGGCTCCACGATGTGTCAGATCCACCAAAGTTCTCTGCCCCACCTCCCTCCCCTTCTTCCTCAGAATCCCTTACTTTGATGCCATCCACCACGACTCGTTCGGCTTCCCCCTCCCTGTCCTTGAATGTGACGTTCAAGTGACCGCGTCCATCCAGACCAGGATCCAGTGCCCTTCTCCTCTGCTGCCGAGTCCTAGTACCAGCTCTTTTTAAAATACACGGCTAGGCACACATAGGCAACTCGTGGATCGTCTTCAGACTCTGGGCTGCCCGTTTGCCAAATTCGGGTCCTTCCCCCACTACCCTGCCGCCCACCCCCTTAGATCCCACTTCTCTCTCAGCCCTTCTGTGAGAAGAAGCCACGTGAACACCCTCACTCACAAGGGTCTTGTCACCCAAGGGAGGTGACAATGTCCGTCTGGACAGCTGGCTAGCCATTTGGTGAGGGGGAAAGAAATGGCTGTAAATTTTCTGTTTCAGGCCTCAAAGGGTGTGAAATAGTATTTCGTTGTGCAGCAGGGTGGTTTTTCTTTGATTACTAGTGCAGCTGCAAGTACGTCTTACTTATTCGCTTTGCCTTTCCACTTCTGTCACTTCCTGGTGTTTCTAATTCACCGCGATCAGACCACTGATCAGACTCTCCTATTGACTTGGTACCCTGAAGACATAGTTCGTCTCTCCCCCTTCTGTAGAGCCAGACCCCAGTATGTACCTTCATTTTAATGGTTCTCACAGCATCATTGGATAATTTCGAATGTTTACTTACTTTCAGTCATTGAGCTTGTCCTTTGTGGCTTCTGATTTTGATGGAATCCTCGGAAACTCCTTATCCCGCCTAAACTAAGCCTTCCTGATTCTCATCTTGCGCTTGATGTGCAGCCCTACTGGATTAGGTCTTGCAGCCCTACTGAGCTATGATGACACACACTGTGTAATTTTAAGGTATTCCATACAACAAATTGGCGTATTTATTTGCTGCGAATCGGCCACTGAGTCTAGCTGACACCCGCCAACTCACATAGTGGTGTAGCTTTCCTTAAGTGGAAATCTTTTAAGATTAGGCCGGATGGTGGCGCACCTGGCTGAGTGCACATGTTACAATGCACGATGATCTGGGTTCGAGCCCCCGGTCCCCACCTGCAGGGGGAAAGTTTTGAAAGTGATGAAGCCCCCACCAATGTGTCCTGGAGCTCCACTTCCCCAGAGACCCACCCCACTAGGGAAAGAGAGAGGCAGACTGGGAGTATGGACCGACCAGTCAACGTCCATGTTCAGCGGGGAAGCAATTACAGAAGCCAGACCTTCCACCTTCTGCACCCACAATGACCCTGGGTCCATGCTCCCAGAGGGCTAGAGAATGGGAAAGCTATCAGGGGAGGGGATGGGATATGGAGATTGGGTGGTGGGAATTGTGTGGAGTTGTACCCCCCCATCCTATGATTTTGTTAATGTCTCCTTTCTTAAATTAAAAAAAAAGGAAAGAGAGTGATGAAGCGGTGTTGTAGGTGTCTCTCTGACTCTTCCCTTCTCTATCTCCCCCTTCCCTTTCAGTTTCTGGATGTCTCTATCCAACCAATAAATAAAGATAATAAAAAAAATCAAAAAATCTTTTAAGATCTTCTCTCCTGGAAACTTTCAAATATTCAACATAATCACCGTGCTACCCATCACACCCCAACCCACATGTCTCTTATAATGGGATGTTTGTGTTTTTGGACTCATTCACCTGATTCCCTCCATCTCTGGAAACCATTAATCTATTCTTTATTGTTATCCACTCATTTTTTAATGGTCTTTATGTCAAAAAGATAGTATTGGCCTCTCTCTCTCTCTCTTCACTTAGTATGTTTCTCTAAAGATCCATCCATCTTATCCCAACTGGCAGGATGATCTTATTTCTGAAGACTATGTAATATTTAAAAGGAAAGAGAGATTGATTCATCCAGTGACTGAAGGAAGTGGTTGTTTGCATACATTGGCCATGGTGAAGAGTTCTACTATGACAGGGTGTCCTTAAGACAATGTTTTCATTTTCCTCAGCTCTATAACCTGGCGTGGGATCACTGGCTCATGCAGTAGTTCTGTTTTCATTTTTCCTTTTGAGGACTTGCTACATTGTTTTCCATGGTGACTATATCATAGATACTTGCCTTTACTCTTAGATTCACCAGAGAGGAAGGGATCTTAGGTACACTAAACCCTGACAAGAAAAGTCATACTTGCTGAAGGGGCAGACAGTGGGGCATCCAGTTAAGTGCACATAGTACTAAGCACAAGGACCCATGGAAGGATCTGGGTTCAAATCCTGACTCTCTACCTGCAGGGAAGAAGCTTCATGAGCTGTGAAGCAGGTCTGCTGGTATCTGTCTTTCTCCCTCTCTATTTCTTCCTCCTCTCTGAACTTCTCTCTGTCCTATCCAATAAAATGGAAAGAATGGCAGCCAGGAGCAGTGGATTCATAGTGCCAGCCCTGAGCCCCAGTGATAACCACGGAGAAGGAACAGGAGGAGGAAGAGAAAGAGGAGGAGGAGGAGGAGAAGGAGGAAAAGGAGGAGGAGAAGGAGAAAGAGAAAAGTAGGAGAAAGAGAAAAGAAGAAGAAAGAGAGAGACAGAGGCAGAGAATGGAAGAAAACTACACAGGCTGTACACATAACTCCCAGACTGGGTGCCCCGTAATCATAGTCAAGTGGAACGTGACCACCGTCCTGCTATTGTATCAATTCCACCACCTCCTACCGCCCCCACCCCAGTCTCTTCCCAGAGAAGGAAAGAGACTGGATGGTCATTCCCTGGACCTGTGTAGGGAAAGGGACAAGTCAAATAACAGACCACGTCCCCACTCCCACCCCACCAGTCACGGGTCTGGCTTGAGTTTGGGGTGAAAGTCATTTATGCCCAGACACTATGAGGAAGCTGTAAAGTGCACTAGGCTCGTTTTCATGCCTGCACATAGTAGAGAAGTGCTCATTGGCTCGTTTTCATGCCTGCACATAGTAGAGAAGTGCTCACTGGCTCGTTTTCATGCCTGCACATAGTAGAGAAGTGCTCATTGGCCCAGAGTCTCTTCAAAGCATGGAAAAGTCAACAAGAAGGAACACTGACAGGTGTCACTATTTTATCTGTGTCTCTTCTACAACTGTGATTTCTTTAAAAGAGATTGAGAGTGGAAAATAGCTGGAATGTTCCCAGATGTCACATACCCCCAAATGTCACAAGGAAAGTGGGGCATTTTCTGCTTCCCAATGGTCAAATAAAAATAGGAGCCTTTATGCTGATGGGCCACCCGCTTGAGCTGGAATTCTCCTATGTCTGAGCCAATCACTATTATGAGGAAGACTACCTTTCTCCAATAAGGCTCAAGGGGTGGACCACTGGCAAGGGGCGGGGCAATAAATAAGCCCCTCCCTCCCCTTTCACCTGCTCACTGAAGTGCCCTGCTCCTCCTCCCTTTATTTTCATTCCGTCTGAGGCTTGGAAGCACAGTGTACTTCTTACTGAAGGGCTGTGGAGGAAGGCTTTATTTAATCAGCAGGGAGGTGAGCTATTTGCAAGTTAACAACCCAGAGAAAACAGTTTCTTTCCCATCGCATCCAATCTGCCTGCCAAAGGAAACTTCCTGGGGGAGGGGTCCCCAGGCCTCTCTCACTGATCTCATATGGTAATAATAACTCACATTTGTAAACTACTCTGTAGCTTGAAAAGGGCTTGTGCGTCCATTATCCCACTTGATCAGCCAGGGGTACTGGAGAGGATGCTCTTTTGGGAGCCGTGTGGTGTGGACTTCATAGCTGTGTTGCACTGGGGGTGGATAGAAGGCTATGAGCCCGAGGCCAGAGGAGCCGGCGTGCCTGGGCTGCCGGGACTGTGTAGTCACATGGTTGAAGGGGATGTTAGCCTTTCTGTCTGTCCTCCGTTTGCTGGGTGGCTCTCATTTTTCTCTGGTGTGTCAGGTGTCCCGTAATGGATATGGTCTTGGTGAACAAGTCAGCCCAGTGGTGCACACCTGCTGACCTAAATGGTCCCTGATCTAAGGAGAGTCAAACTTGTGCGCATGCTCCCTAGAATTTGAATCAGACGCAGATCACACAAAGAAGGGACCATTCAGATAGCCCTTGACCTTGTTTCTGTAAGAACTGTCTCTCAGAAGTCGGGTGGTAGGGCAGTGGGTTAAGCGCACGTGGCGCAAAGCACAAGGACCGCGTAAAGATCCCGGTTTGAGCCCCCGGCTTCCCACCTGCAGGGGAGTCACTTCACAGGTGAAGCAGGTCTGCAGGTGTCTCTCTTTCTCTCCCCCCTCTGTCTTCCCCTCCTCTCTCCATTTCTCTCTGTCCCATACAACAACAACAACAATAAGAATAACTACAACAACAACAATAAAACAACAAGGGCAACAAAAGGGAATAGATAAATAAATACATTTTTTTTAAAAAAAAAAACAACTGGTGCTCTCTCTTTTAAAATTTTATTTATGATTTATTTAGGAGAGATGCAGAGATGACACTGAGACAAAAAGAAGGAGATAGAGAGGGAGAGAGAGATAAAGAGAGATCCTTGTAGCACTGCTTCACCACTCGTGAAGCTTCATTGCAGCTAGAGACAGGGGCTTGAACCTTGGTCCTTGTGCACTATATAATGTGTGTGCTCAACCAGGTGCACCACTGTCGGTCTGGCTTCGCGAGAGGAGACAGACGACCCGGGACTCATGGCTGGGTTATGCGCATTATCTCTTTATTCATGCAGGACCTCTGAGTCCTCCTCCCACCCAGATGACTCTTGGAATGCTGTCTCTGACCCTTGTGTAAACAGGGGATTGGTGAACAAAAACCCTGACCCTAGGGGTGCAGGAAAACAAAGTTTATTGGCCAAGACCCAGAATTAGCTCAGGCTACAAATTATGGGCCCCAATTTCAGAAGAGTTTGTTTTTTATAGTAAACAGTCTACAAAGAAAGGTTGGCTAATGAGTCACAGTTGGGTATGTGAGCTCTCAGAGCCACACAAACACCCAAAGATGAAGGGGGATTAAGAATTGAGAATTGGAATTGAGAGGTGTCCTGAAAACCTGGCACGAATATTTGCAACTAATTTTTGTATACTATTTCACTTGGGTCTCTTGCTCATTAAGCAGATCCTTAGGACAGAGAATTGTGGAATGCTTCATTCTTCAGAGGGACATGAGTGTCACACTTGGATGGCACTGGATAAAACTGGTTGGATAAGCCAGCCCAGACAGATGCCTGCAGCACTGCTTCACCACTCATGAAGCCTCCCTACTGCAGGCAGAGAGCGGGGCTTGAACCTTGGTCCTTGTGCACTATATAATAACGTGTGCGCTTAAGCAGGAGCCACCACCTGGTTCCCAGTTGACTTAAGTATGCAAAAGAGATTAAAGCTGTCTCTAACTTATACATAATTCATCACCATAAAGATCACTGGCAAGAAGAGGTCGGGCGGTAGCACCATGGGTTAAGTGCACATGGCACAAAGCACAAGGACCGGCGTGAGCATTCTGGTTCGAGCCCCCAGCTCCCTACCCTCAGGGGAGTCACTTCACAGGAGGTGAAGCAAGTCTGTGAGTGTCTGTCTTTCTCTCCCCCTCTCTGTCTTCCCCTCCTCTCTCCATTTCTCTCTGTCCTATCCGACAATGACGACATCAATAACAACAATGATAATGATAAAACATCACAACAATGATAAAACAATAAGGGCAACAAAAGGGGAAAAAGTGGCCTCCAGGAGCAGTGTATTCATGGGGCAGGCACTGAGCCCCAGCAATAACCCTGGAGGCAAAAAAAAAAAAATCACTGGCAGTTGTGCCCAACCATCATGGATCTGCCTCATCTAGACTTTGGAGGTCAGTGAATCGAACAGTATATGGTGTTTGGCATCTGACTTTTTCCCTTTAGTTTTCAAAGTTTATCCATGTTGTGACATGTGCCCAACGTTCTTTTTTAGTTTTATTTTTTTAACCAAATCATGTTCCAAGGGATTAATATAACATGTGCTGTCACCACTTCATTACTAATGG